>NC_056738.1:256668359-256733359 GCF_019279795.1 Protopterus annectens
GAATGGCCATATCCTGCTGGGGCCATAACTCTCAGCTGTATAGATACACCCAGGTTATCCAGAGGCAGGACTCATATATCTGGTCAGTTTACCTTCACATTGTAGTTTTGTTGCTATTCATTCATGGGTTTGCAGTCATCGGGTAGTATGGGCAGGAATTAGAGTTTAAGACTTCACACACTCCATGGCATTCATGCTTCAACACCCCCCCTCTGCTATCATCCCCTCTTCCTAACATTATGAAAACAATATCTCAAAGGTACCCCTATAGTTGGGCCTTTATTCCAGTGGCATTTATGGTCTGGTCCACACTTCTTGCAGTAGGACATGGGGAGGCATGCTACTGGCATTTGTCAACATGGCCTTGCATTTGATTTCTGTTTACTGTGTTAGGTTGTTAGTTAGGACCCCCATACATTCCATACATTGGCACTATGGGTGAGGCGTGGGCCTTTGCCAGAGGACTGTAGGGCATTTGAAAGTGCTGCAGGCCATCTGTAGGAGGCCAGTGCATTCTGTCACTCATACATTCCCATGCTGCAAGCTAGTGGATTACCCTGGGGTGACAGTGGTAAGTGGTTGAGGTGTTCCTGTCAATCCTTCCTGCTCATACTGATCCACAAGTCTGGATCTGGTCAGCTTGCTGCTTACAGCTAGGGACACACCTGCATGGGACACCTATTCAGCATGCATAATCATGTATGTATTCCCATACAGAGATGGGTCTGTGCTGTATTCATTCCCTACAGCAAGGATATGACCTGTGCTAAACCTGTGGCTAATGGTGGGGTGAGCTGGGTGCATGTGTGATATGGAAGCTAATGGCACCTGACTCGCAAATATACCTGGGACATTCCCCTTATGGTGGCTTATATGTGGACATGGGCAGCCTGTCATTACTTTATAACTGTGCCTTTTGTGGTCTGCCAGTGATTGGCCAGACTACCAGTATTCCATATTAGAGGGACAACTAATGTGATACTAACCTTTATGTATAATTCTAAAGTTGTGTGCAGTTGACTTTTGTTTTATATGCCCTGTGTGTAGGTTACTTCCACATGTGTATTGTTTCTATGTATGGGTCCCTGCTCATGGCATGTCCAGCTTTCCGATGGTGACAGATATTGACATCTGGACAGCGAGTATGTACAACTGCTGACATGGGTGTAGTTGAGAAGCAGTGTGGTTGGCACTGTAGTTGTTGGAACATGGCCCTGTTGAACACTGTACTGTACCTAGGCCACTGAGACACAACCATCCAGGCCCACATGCCGACCACTTCCAGGCAATATTAAACACACAACAAACTTATCACACTGACCCCTGCATATTGTACACATGCAACAATGTAGACTGGGACAGCTCTGGCAATCTGTGCTCCAGTGATATTACTCCTCAAACTTACATGTTCCTGCATTTCTACATGGAATTGTGGTGGGGGGTGCACACCTGAAGACTTTAAACATTTGCAATGACTGTACTGGTATTTCAGTTACACCACTGGCTTTCATTTCATATTGCATTGTGACCTATCATGCAGAAAGGAGGCATATCAGTAAAGTATACATGTTACATTTTAATGTCATTAATTTCAGTTTCAGACTTCTTACCCTTCAGAACTAACATGCAACTGTCAGACCTGTTGTGGTATGTCTGTGTAGATCTGGAGGGGGGCTGTTCACCATTGCCATCATTTGGGGGCCTTAGCCTGACCTTTCTTTATGGTCATCTACACCTGTCCAGCTGGGTAAGGCTGGTGATGTGTATGTGACCCTCAATGACATCCATGTTTGTGACCTATTGACACCCACAGTTATTTGGGCCATCACATGTACTGCGGTGGGGGTTGTCACCTTGTGTAGTACTGCCTAGTATGTTGACACCAGTATTTGTTACGGATTTCCTGATGACCCATATAGCTGTCAGCTGTCTGCTGCTATCCCATTCAGCCACCCAATCCCCTTGCATGCTTGCATCCATGCCATACATACAACTATCATAACATACTACTCCATTCAGTAATTGATAGGAAGGGTAACTTGCCTTGTTGCTGGGCGAGTAATGATGTCAGTGCTGGAGGGATGACTATGTCAGATGCACGTAGTACACTCCCTATACATGGTAAAGCACAGGTAGTGTCAGGTTTGGCATCCATTTTACTGTATGTGTGAGTCAGAGAGAGGTATCAGTCCCTGGGTCCCTACAGTGTCAATGTGTGTGCTATGCATTGCCTCTTTGCCAAGGCCTGGGCACATTGGGTGTGCCTCCTTCTGCCTACAGGGACAGGCTCAGGAAGTTCCTCCTCCGACTCCCTCTGTGCCTGTCCTGGCCTTGGCAATGGTGGGGGGCTGTCTCGCCCTGCCCCATGCTGTTCGTGCTGCAGCTGTTTCTGCAGGATCATATTGTGTAGCATGTCACATACTATGAACATTTGTGTACATGTAGCTGGATAGTACTGCAAGGCTCCACCAGATATGTCAATGCAGCTGAACTGTGACGTGAGCATCGCAAACACACGCTCTACAATCTTCCTGGTTTGTGCATGTGCCTCATTATGGAGTTCTTGTTCAGGTGTGTCTGCATTTCAGATGGGTGTTATCAGCCATGGCTCCAGTGCATAGCCAGCATCCCAGACTAGATGACCATATGGGATGTCCCCCCTGGCAAACCCCTGATACAGCTGTGAGCAACGCCAGATATGGGAGTCATGATAGCTTCCAGGGCTGCCAGCACACATGTTCATGATAATGCGCTGGGCATCAGACATGACCTGGCTGTTGATGGAGGGGAAACCCTTGCAGTTTATGTAGACCCTACCCACTCTCCAGGTGGTGCTTTGATTTGGATGTGCATGCAGTCTATAGCACCAACTACTTCAGGGTATTTTGCTATACAGTAGAAGAGAAGCATACTTCTGGTGAATGCCTCACGGGTGTTAGGGAAATATATGTGCTCATTGGTATGTAGTATCATGTCATCCAGGAACTGGTGGAGTACCCTGGATGCTGATGCCTGTGAGACCCACATGATATCCCCAGTTGGTCTTTGGAAGGTACCTGTGACTAATATTCTTAAGCCTACACATACCTTGGTATCCACTGGGATGAGTTCCCCTCTGTTCCTTCTGTGTGTGAACAGAGGATGGCACAGCTGGATGATTTGCTGTAGAATGTCCCTGTCCACCCTATAGTGTTCCACTATCTCCAGCTCATGTAGGCCCTGGTAGGTTACCTTGGGTCTGTACACTCTTCTCCTCCTCATTGTGGGTTGGTTGACAGTGTTCTCCTTCTCATCACACTCAGTCTCTAGCACATATAGATGGAGTAAAACAGCAGCAGCAGCCTCTAACATTTTTAGTTAGTTTTGACAGTTAAAAATCCCCCGTCTGTGTACACTAGTGGTGTAGAGTTTGCAGGAAAAAACAGTCTGAAAGGTGTTTACATAGTTCATAGTAGTGTACTGGGCTGCTGCATGTGTAATTGGCTGATTCTTATACATTTCTCCTGCCAGCTATGTTAGTTCCCTTTGATTGCCTTCCTGCTGCTGTTTCTCCTTTCCAGTTCCTCCCTATTTATGCCCTGGAGCACACCACACATACCCAGTGCTGAAATGTAAACAGTGCTGCCATTTCCTCTTGTTTTTTTTTTTTTTTTTATGTTTAAAACCTGGTGCGTGGCGTGCACACCCATTTAGGCTATGTACACAGTGCTCAGGCACATCTGACACCCCCTTCCTTAGCTGTGCTTAGCTAAGGGCAAACATGGGCCACAAAGCTCCAATGAGCTTACAGCAGGCATGGCATATCCACTTATGAAGTCATTCAGCTCTTAGACTTGCACTGTTGTATTGCTGCACCTACACGGTTAGGTACAAGCTGACACTTTGAAGAAATATGTGATTTAGTATACGCCCCTCATTTGCATACCCCAGTGTGTAGGTCATTAGTTACTGCACTAACATGGACCCTTTCCACTTGACAACCAGTGCTCCCTGGTATTGTTTACCTTCTGCATGCCATTGACTATAATGGCAAAATGCAGATTTAACTTAAAATTGAGTTTTCCCATTTTTTTTTATTTTTGACACAATCCCATTTGTGCCCCTCTGCCCTATGCTTAAATGGCCAAGATCGGCCAAAAAAATGTTTAATTTTCATAATAATTAATCACTTTTTAATGCCAATGGCCTTATATTTGGCCATTGGCATGTCTATTGTACATCTAATGCAGGACTTTTGGCAGAGTTGAGAACGCACAGTCAATGTGAAAAGCTGTTAGAGTGTTTAGAGCAATCTTTTTATTTTCTCATGTAAAAGAAGGAATATTTCTGCTGAGCCACATGCTTGGGATCCTGGCCATCTTTTGTTACATGGGCATTGAGTATACAGCTACAATTTTGGGAAATTATTTGGAAATTCTCATGTTTACCAAAGAAGATTGCTACCAGAAGACTGTGTGACTATAAATATAACTGATAGTTTCTGGGTATTACAGGAAAAGAAACATAATTTTCAGCCTGACCATGGAATAAACTGTCGGCCCTTCTTCCAGTCACAAAAAAAGAAAAAGATAAGCAAACAGCCTTTGCCACCACAGGAGGCTAGCAATTTGCCTCAGTCACAGCTGTCTTGATTTTATCTTGCCCATTCTCAAGCTATCCAACTGGTCAACACTCCAATTTGAATTAAGGGCCCACCTGCAACCAAGGACCCTTCCTAACTCTGCAACTGTTTCAGCACCCTATAAGGGTTCCCTGTGCTATTCACCAAAAGAAAGAAAAAAGTATGTGTTTACTTACACTGGCTGTTTAAGTGTAGTATCCTTGGTCTGTATAGTCTGTAATTAAAGGCCTCTCAGCCAGGTAAGCCAGCAGCCATACCCCCCTGTGCCCTGTAGTTAAATCCAGCCCCTGTCTGCCTCTTATAACATTTCTTTGCTGAACTGAGTGACCTACCTAACTCTTGACTAGTCCTCTTCAGTCAATAGTACTGTGTAATTCAGGTCCCTGGCCACTAGATGACATCCCTATCCAGTCTTCAGCCTTTTGTCTATCCCTACACTCAAGAATAACCCATTCTCATGACTACTGTCTTCACCCTGTTACAATAGCTCTCTCTTACACCTCTTGTCTTGCTGTAATCTCCCTTTACCCTCCTTGGAATTCTTCCACTATACTTCTCATCTATCCTTCAACTACTCCAACCTAACTTACCCTATCAGTCAGCAATCCACTGATGGTTTCTCCTTGCCTGTTTCACTCACTGGTCTCTACCTGCTCCGTTCGCCATGCGGGCTCACTCTGCTCCCCTACCCTGTCCCAATTCACACCCGCCTCCAGTGGTCCTAAATTTATTTCTCTAAAACCACACCCCCATCAAACCTGAACCAATCCGGCAGATGATCTAATTACCACTCCCAACCCTCATTAATCACAACACATTTCCAATTATTACCCTACCTCCCATCCCTCCTAATTACATCATCTCACTGACTAATTTATCTTCTAACCTGCTTATACTTCTTTACCTCCCATTCTTCATCCACTGTATAATCTAAAACAATGGCTATTTTAACCACCCAACACCAAATACAAATACTACTCTTATTATCACTCTTCCCTCCTCTTACCATTGCTTATCTGCTTACCTCCTATGAATAAACATATGTCTCCATATCCTTCCCCTCCAAACATACTTTAACACTTACACCCCCTACCTCCCAAAATTTCATAAACACCACATATAAACTCTGCTACCTACAAGCCAAATATCATAGACTAGCACATATTAGGTATACCATTCTAAATATTAGAAAGTTACTTGACTATTACTACAAGCCTCAGTACCCCATAAATAAACTATACCTCCACTCCTTACTAGATGGGGACATCCATCCCAACCCTGGCCCAAACACCATACTTCCTACTCACAAGTCCAACTCTAACAATAGTAATACCCAGGCCCCTACAAAACCTTCTAACTCTCTCTATATAGCTCATCTTAACATACGCAGCATCAATAATAAAATCGGCCACTCCATGCCCTCCTAGATGTCCACCTATTTGACATCCTATGTTTATCTGAAACATGGCTTAAAGCCTACAACCAAAGACAACAAAGTCACCCCTCCTGGCTATAATATTCTTAGACTAGACCGCACAGCCAAAAAAGGAGGATGGGTAGAAATCCTTTATAAAGCAGAGCTACAAATCACCACTGTAAACCTTAAACCACCTTCTGACAATAATGCAGAAATCCTCATTTCTAAATTGCAGGTTAACTCATGTAAATCCATATACCTCATTTGTATCTACCTTCCCCTAGGAAATAACATTAATACCATTGAAAATATCCTTAACTGGCTCTCTATTAATATCCCACAAGAAACCATAGTCCTAGGAGCTTTAATATAGACTGGAATTCTTGTAGCAATGCACACCCTACTACCCACATTAACCTCTATGGCTTTTCACAATATATTAACTCCCCTACTAGAATTAATAAAACTAATAACAAAGAAAGTACCTTAGACTGGATTCTGACTAATACTGCTCACCATACATACAGAGTAGGTACCCTCCCAGATGGCCTAAGTGACCACTCACTAACTTATTTAATCAGGCATAAAACCAACCTAACTTTTCCTAACACTTTTAGGACAATACATACCAAAAAGTGTTTTAACCCTGAACTCTTCCTAACAGAACTTAGACACTGTAATTGGTCTCCACTTAAATCACTTCCACTTAACGAAGCTGTAGAATACTTTAATTCCACATTCTTAGCCATCCTTGACCAACATGCCCCAACTCGCACTGTTAGAAATAAAACTAAGCCTGCCCCCTGGCTCTCAAACACCACTAGGCAAAAAACCTTCAGAGAAACAAATCTTGGGCCAAATGGTGTAATACTAAGGATCCTGCAGATCACCAAACCTTTAGACAACTAAGAAATCTTACAAAAAAGCCATCCTCTTAGACAAAAAAGACTATTATTACCAAATACAGCAAACTTAACAAAAAAAAAACACAAAAGTTTTGGAATAGCATCAACAAACTACTATACCCAGGACAATGCAGCACACCTAACCCACAAGGCACTAGCCATGAAAATCCCACTTATACTGCTAATGCCTTTAACTCTTTCTTCATACAAGCCATCCAAACTTGCTAGTCAACTTTCTCCAGATACCTCAAAACTGCCTACAACCATGACAAACCCACCTCCACCTTTTCAGTTACAACCAGTCTCTACTTCCTTTATCTGCTCCCTTCTCCAAAAACTAAAACCTACCACCCCCTCAGCCGACCAACTCCCAGCAGAATACCTGCAAAAAGGGGCTAAAGCATTAGCCTATCCCATCTCCATTCTTATTAACTGTACCATAAATGAAGGTACCATCCCACCTATCTGAAAGATTTCTTATATCATCCCACTACATAAAGGCGGGAACTCCTATGACTTTTCTAACTACTGTCCTATAGCCCTACTATCTCCCCTAGTAAAAATAATGGAGAAATGTATCCATAAGCAACTACTTAACCATCTACTCAAAAATAACTTACTTGCCAACTGTCAACATGGATTCAGACCATTCATAGTACCACCACTGCCCTCCTATCCTTCACAGACTGCATTAACAAAAACCGGAACAACAATACTCTTTCGTCTGCAGTCTTTATTGATTTATCCAAAGCTTTTGATATGGTCAATAACCAGCTCCTTATAAATATACTGAAATCCTTTTCACTTGATCCCCTAGTGATAAATTGGTTCAAATCTTACTTAGACAATAGACAGCAAGCTGTGTTATGGGACAATAAACTATCTAACCTCCTTCCCATTTCTCTTGGCATTCCTCAGGACTCTATATTAAGCCCACTCCTATTTTCAATCTTTATCAATGACCTTCACTCTTCAATTCCTCAAACCACTTGCATTCAATACACAGCCAACTCTACAATAATCTGTTCAGCCACTTCTCCAACTGAACTACAGTACCTTACCCAAAATGCATTCAATACTGTAGAACAATGGTTTTTAAACCGCTGCCTCCTCCTAAACCCCCAAAAAACTAAACTTTTACTGTTCACACCAACCCGAAAGTCCACCCTAATAAATTTCTCTCTCACATCTAATAATGGCACTTTCATAGCTCTTGAACCTACCACCAAACTTCTAGGTATAACAATAGATAGCAACCTTAACTTCAATATTCATATAAACAGCACAGTTAAAACAATCAACAAAAAATTAGGATCCCTCTATAGAATCAAACCCTTTCTTACTCCAGTGGCCAGGACCACTATAGCCAGAACTCACTTAATCTCCACTCTACTCTATGCTTCTCCTATCTATACTAACCTTTCTAAGAACAACCTCAATAAACTGGCAGTCTCCTACAATAATATTGCCAGATTTGCAACTGCCTCTCTTTTTAGAACACATCACTGTCTTAATCTAAAGAAACTGGGATGGCTTGAACTTCCAAATCAAATTCTTTTTTACCAGCTTACTATAGCTCATAAAACCCTGTACCAACCCACCAACACTCCAATACTCACTAGCATTATTACCCCTTACAACAATCTTAAGAATTTATGCTCCTCAAACAAAATACTTATCAATACTTGCAAAACCAACAACTTGGCAGGAGACTCCCTCTTCTCTTATGCTGTTGGAAAGCACTGGAATCTTTTACCCACTGAACTCATTTCTCTGGCTTCATTAACTCTTTTTTAAACAGAAGCTAAAACTTTTCCTCCATAGCTACTGGTTATGCCCCTGTACTAACCCTGACTAACTTTCCTCCCTCACACTAATGCAGTCTCCTTACCTGTACAGACTTACCTTTAAGAAACCAAATACTATGTCATGACAAGTAAAATATATGTATATATGTAAATAGTAACATCTTTTTGTGTATTTACCATGTATTACTTGAGTTATGCTTACTATGAGTTCTGTACTTTATATTACCAACAGATGTTAAGTTTGACTGTTGCAACCTTTTATATTGTTTTATTATATCTGTCTTGGAGCTTATGTCTCCTTCTTTTTTGTATGTATCTTGGAGCTTTTCTCCCCAGGCCTCAACTGAAAATGGACATATATCCATTTAGACTAGCCCTGTCAACAAATGTAAAATAAATAAAAATAAAATAAATGCACATAATACATGCTTTTTCACGAGCTGTCATGCCTCCATTTTGTCAGTTGCAGAAATGTACTCATTTATTTTCTGAATACATTTCTGTACTGACACTGTTCTAGCACAGAGACCTGGCAACTTGGTGTATCACTAAATCACCTCATTTGCATGTTTTCCACCAGCAAATGAAGTGATTTGCATATTTGCTGGTTTTCCGTGCTGGAACAGTGTAGGGCTGTTCAGGCACATGAAAACGGCACTATCCTGAATCGCTTGGTGGCCATTTTCCATGCAGGAGCTCCTATACTGTTCCTGCATGAAAAAAACAGCTTCCTGAATCCCGGGGAATGACTAGTTTGCTAAGGCATTTCTCTTATACAGCATCCTTAAATTACTAAATAGGTTCATTTCAATCTACCGTAAAATGAATTAAGACAACTAGCAATAATTGCCTTACTCAAAGAAAAAAATGTAAAAATAGGAGTAAATAGATTTCTCTTTCCAAGACTCTGCTAACATAGAACTGAATAAGAATAGAGTTACTAACATAAAAAACATTTCCAGAACAATTAGCGTTATTATTATTATTATTATTATTATTTTATTTATTTATTTTGTTTTTACGCAGGTATGTACCATATATCTTAATGCTGAAGAAGCTTCTGGGATCTAATCACTCACTGTTAATCCTGAAATAATTTGATATATTATAGAAAACATCAAATAACCACACTTCTGTAAATAAAATTATGCATTTTTTTATCACTAATGTTTCATGCACCTGTGGCATGCTGTAATAGCCCTGAATTATCTTTGTAGTTACCTTTCCTATACAACACAGAAATAAATTTATAAATATATTACAGTTGCTTAATTACAGTCAAGATATTCACTTGAAACAAATGTTTAATCTTTATTTGCTTGTTTGTTTATCTACATATCTTTGCATACATGTGTGTGTATATATATATATATATATATATAAATATATATATATACGTGTGTGTGTGTGTGTGTGTGTGTGTGTGTGTGTGTATGTTGAAACTGAACATTTTGAATGGAGATCGTACAGCATGGAACAGGAAATTTATCATATTCCTCACTGTATTGCAATCTAGGAGTTGGTATATTTAATTAGCAGGGAGTATGGGGGCTGCACGGGGCTTGCCCACCTGCAAAAAATGTAAAAAATATTTTTTTTTTGTTTTTATTTTTTTTTTTATTTTAGTTTTGAAGTTTCATATGGTCTCAGCCATATGATGTTTGACTTTTTGAAACTTTGGTAATCCAAAAAGGACACACGCATACATACACAGACACACACAGACACACACACACACACACACACACACATATATATATATATATATATATATATATATATATATATATATATATATATATATATAAATAAATATATCTTCATGTTTCATTTATTGACCAAGAATGACTAACTGGGAAGACCATATTTTCACTGGAGTCCTAAGCAGAAAAGCACTAGAAACATATTTATCAAGAATGTCTTTGAGAAAACATAAGATAAGCATACAGTATAGTTTGTGGTAGTGCAAACTGAGTCTGTAGTATAAATCATACATGCACAACAAAAAATAAATAACTCCAGAACACTGATACAGTACTAGAGGCAAAGTGTATAATGACAGCATATGCTTGCGATATATGCAATGGTTTCAGATGACAGTATGTCAGGAAAAATTACACTAATATACAACTGATAAATAGCTGTACATTTGTCAGTGCTCTACACTAAAATGTATGATATTCCCTTTATTTTCTGACAGTTAGTGACTAAAAACATGACTTTTGTATTTCACAGTGGAGACAAAACCACATACTGCAAGGATTAAGTTGTCTGTACAGTACAAACAAGATATCCAGGAAAGTAAAAACACTAATAGACAACAAACACTGCTGAGGAAATCCAAATAAAATGAACGTTTAATGTACAAATGATAAAAGTGAGTGCTTTCACATTGTCATCAGCGCTTCATCAGACATTGCCATGTTTGCTGTCTCTTAGTGTTTTTACTTTCCTTGATATATATTGGCAAGTTTGCTACAGAGATATGCATGGATATATAAATATGTGAATATCTTTTCAGTGATAATGACACACATAAACATCAGTAATGCGATGAGGGTTTTAGCTTTGGATGTCTAGAATGGCATAACAAAGACCTAATATTACAAAGCAAAGCTGCTTCCTTAAAAAGTGTGTAGCAGCTAATCTATAAGTTGATACTTTGACAATAACGATGTGTTAAACATAGTTTTCTAAAATAAACAACAACAGTATTGCACCACAGTAACAGTTCAACTGTACATGTAAATGCTGGATACATTCAAAGATATTTTATCTTAAAGCATGAGGTAGCTTATTCCAGGGTTTGTCACTGTATAGCATGAAGCTGCAATCTCCATAATTATTCCTTTGTTTTTGGAATGCCCTTATCCCTGTCCAGTAGAAGTTGTAAATACTGTGTAATGCCATATAAATGTATTACTAAAAGCATGACACTTGGAGGATATAGATTGTCAAGAAATCTCGATGTATTATGAAAAGTTGCTAGATGAACTGTAACTATCTGAGGATAAAAACAATTAAACTGTGGTGTGTAGTGTGATGATGACCTGCTATCCTATTCCAACCTGAGTTTATGCATTAGTGAGGATAGTACTTTAATGAGAATATAGATATGAGAGGAGTAAGTAAATAATAGCAGTAACTAATGGAGCACCATTGAGCATGAAAGGCAAACCGCAGTGTGGCCTAACAATTGTTTGTTTGTTTGGTTGCGGAGAAACATTATGTTTACATTTTTCAAACTGTAATTGATTATAAATTACAAGACACAGCAATTTTTCTGAGATTATTGCCTCATTTGATGACATATCCAAAGAAATTAAAGAAAGAAAGCCTTTTGATGAGATACAGGGATTGACATTCTCTTTAGATAGGATAATGCTATTACAATGAAAATGATTTTAGTTTCTGTTAGAAAAGAACATAGTTTTGTTCTTAGTACTGTTAAGTTGAAATCCTAGAGATGCAAGCTGTAATTGTATTGAATCATATCTTAACTATAGAGTGGCACTGGCTGTGATAACTGCATTATCATAGGTATTTACTAGACATGCAGTCCAGGAGATCATTAAGGAGCCCAACTCACTTCCTCAAGGTCATACAGTAGGCAAAGGAAGACTAAGGGAATCAAACCATGTACATCAGGAAATGGCTTGCCATCAGCTCACAACCCTAACCCTCTGCACCAGATGTTATTCAACATGCAGCTTGCTAACACCTGATTGGTTTAATCCCTTGTGCAAAATGAAAGACTAGACTGAACACAAGGCCTTCTGCATGTTAGCAGATGAGATAACTGTTACAATGTGAACCAAGATAAAGTATCAACGAAAATCATTGGAGATTCATCAGTTGTTGTTTTTGTCACCTTTACATTGTATTCTTCTGCAAAATGTGTCTTTTTTCCACTTTATATTGTATATTGTTTTACTTATGTAATCTCCCAGACAGAGCCAGAAATTGTCAATTTGTGATCATTGCTCAGCTCTTCGATTCCTGATAGCAAATATAACAAACACACACACGCACACACACGCACACACACGCACACACACACACACACACACACACACACACACACACACACACACACACACACACACATACACACACACACACACACACACAGAGAGAGAGAGAGAGACTTTCATCCTCTCTCTCCATCTCTATCACACCATTTGACTATGAAATCTTGTAGTATTTCCTGTTTGTATTCTCAATGGATAGCTTATTTATTTATTTTTAGTAAATTAAATAGGCTAATTCATTTGGGACCGTTACAACACACATCCAAAATACTGAAAACAAATAACATACATTATCATAAAGTAGTGTACAATTAAAAAAAACTGAATGAGGAAATGAGACAGATGATAATCCCCCTTTGTCCCTTTACCCCATGTATGAAACAATGAAATTAGCAATAGATGTTGTGACCAGATTTTATTGCAAAAAGATCAATAATAACAACAAATCCAAACATAAAACTTAGTTTGTCAGAATTCACACCCAGCAATCAGTTGGAGGCCAATATGTTAACTCAGCAACCAACATGACTTCTTTTAAGTGCCAAACCAACAAACACCTCCAAAGCAGCATAGGCCACTGCTCACTTAGTAACACTGGAAAGTAGGGTAGGAAAAGAAAGATCTTCTTCCTTCAAAGGAAGGATCCTTCTTTAGCCCACAAGGCTGCAAAAATAACCTGCTTTCCTCATCCTTCCAACAACCATTCATAAACCCAAATTAAACCCAATGCTAATATGTACTATAAAAACAATGAAAAATGTGCATTAAATAAATCTAAGCTTAAGTCACTTACGTGAGCACCACGAGCTCTAAACCACAAAAAGTCCATTTGACAAAAATCCTGATGTTCCAGCACTGAGAACCCTAAGAGCAATCTTGCTGTAGTCTCCCAATGATTAGCAAATTTTTAAAACTTATAGCAGATCTTCAAACCAACCTTGGAATGATAGTCAACTAGAGCATTAAGACTGTAAATTTCTCTTTATACAATGACACCCCATTAATATTCAAAAATGCGCATGCTGATTGGTCAGCGTGCACGTTGTAAATCAGAGTTATAGTAATGGAAAAAGGTCCGGTCACCCAGACTTTTTCCATTACTATAACTCTTTTTTTACAGCAACGGAGAACACAAGATATCCGTTGCTTCACACTGTCTCGCTATGTTAAAGGAGTTTAACATAGCGAGACAACTTTTAAAAAAGCAACAGAGATTCTCCTTCACTTTTTTAAAGCTGTCTCGCTATGTTAAACTCCTTTAACACAGCGATACAGTTTGTAAAAAGCAATGGAGATCTTGCTTTCTCCGTTGCTATTTTCAAAATTGTCTCGCTATGTTAAATGGGTTTAACATAGCGAGACAGCTTTACAAAAATCAATGGAGATTCCGTTGCTTTTTTTAAAGCTGTCTCGCTATGTTAAACCCATTTAACATAGTGAAGCAATTTGTAAAAAGCAACGGAGATCTTGCTTTCTCCATTGCTTTTGCCCACAGCTCTGATGTACTGCGTAGGCATATGCATGCGCAGTACATCCGAACTGCCGCAGAATACCAGACAGCTGCGGAAGGACAGCAAGGAGGCATTATAGAATGCCATTATTTAAGAAAAGTAATTATTTTTTTTCTTAAATAATGTCATTGTATAATAGCAATATCCCACTTCTGGGTGTGGGCAATGCTGGATTTACCCACAGTTGGCTTTGTTTGGCCACTTCGGCTTCACCCTCGTGACCAAACCACACCAACCGTGGGTAAATCCAGCATTACCCACACCCAGGCGTGGGTTATTGCTATATTAACCAGCATCAAATTCCTAATGATCCACTACAACAGTCTTTGCTTGGGTGCCATATCCTAGGCATTGCCCCTTAAATATATAACTATAACATGAGATACTTCACAAGCTGCCTGAACATTATCAAGCACACCCACCAGTCCACTGCAAACTTCTGTAACAACCTTCTTCCTGCCTGCAAAATAAAGTGCAAATATATAATCAGCATACATGCCTGATTACTAAATTAACTATCCTAACTACCTAATTTAGAACAGAAAGGCAACAGATCCCCATATACTCAATCACCTACCTTCCCAAATCTCTTACTGTGCTAATTTTGAATGAATGATTAGAATACCACCCTCCAGAAATGCCTTGGGACCCCAAAGCTGTCCTTGTCTGGTGACACTGGGCTACCATATTGATCATGGAAAAAATGATTCGGTTACTTTTCTCATATCAGCCTCTTCAGTGTTAATCCCCAAGCCAATGGACACAACAACAACAACAACAACAACAAAAAATCTCTTTCTCTGAGTAACACCACTTACTTCCCCTTACTGTTCTGATCAACTTTCGATCTGTTCAGCCATATTAAAATTTCTTTATCTGCAAAATATGCATTCTCCCATCAGAGATTACCCAGCAATTCATTGACATGGACCCCCACCACATACACAAAAATGGCCATAGATGATCATAGCACAACTCTCTCATAAGAACTAGCCTTAGCAGAAAAACCTTTTAACAATACTTATAAAACGTGCTTACTCAATGGAAGTAGAATATCAGCTGACAAACCTCAAACATTCTTCCAACCTTCCCCAACTTCAGTATAAACCAGTGCTTGGTGAAATCATTTAGTCCCCCAAAAATTGGGTTGCTCACTTAATACAAATGAACTTAATGATTCTCACTTCCTCCCTTAGCTCCAAACAAAAAAAAAACAGATACCTCACTAACAATTTCACAAGTCATTTCTACTTAGCCATTGGTATACCTCCTGCAAAGCTCATAAAAGCAGCCAGCACTACCCTATAAGACTGTCTGGTTGTCTTAGCCTAGGACTGCTAAACTAACCACCCTAACCTTAGCCAACCATTCAGACATTCCAAGATATAGCTGCTGAACTCACCTGTACCCCTATGTCCAGCTTCTGAAACCTGTCGAACTGAAATGAAGATGAACTGTCAGCAATTACATTAGCACTGCCTGGGACATGTTTAGCTGAAAAAGACAAATTAATTCTTAGGTAGTGCAATACACATGTTCTTAGCAAACCCTGTACTAACCTTGATTTTGTTCATTGTTTGACTAACATGTGAAACACAGCTAGATTTTCAGAGGGAAACCACCCTCTTATTGTTCAGCTTTTTTTGCCACACAACTGTAGTTCTTAAAATGGGCATGAAGTCTGAAAATGTAAGGTTTTTCTTTCACTCAGCCAGACAGTTCTCAGGTCACTTCTCAGCAAAACATTCACTTTAGAAAAGGCATCCATATGACATCCATATCTAGCCCTCTGATATCATCTGTGTACAATTGCATATCTGAACACTCCACTAAACTGGTCTCAAAGGTGGTCTACCCAAAATGGCCATCTCATCTTTAACCAGCTTGAGTACCTTGACCCAATGATGCTTATGCTTCATTTCATTTAGCAAATCGGTTGATAACCTGTCAGATGCTCTTCCTGGACCAACTGCATAGAGTATGAAGTTCAGCAGACCAATTGTTTCCATGACCTGTTTTACATTAACTTTCTCCTCGTTTGTCATATACTTCAGTTTGTCCTTCAACTTGGCTAGCTTTTCCTTAGGGACGCAAAACACCTGATTTTGTATCCACATCAAGGCCCAAAAAGGTTAACTTTATGGCCAATCTGTCCTGCTTCAACTTCACCTAGAATACTTTCAGTTCTCTGCACAGCAGTGTAAACAGACACACATCTCTTACCTCTGCCTCCTTTCCATTACCTACTAAAAGAAAATCATACAGTAAGAACATTGCTTTCAACAATACATCTTGTGTCTGCCAAAACCAGTGCAAAACTGCATTGAATTTCTCAAAGGTGGCACAGGCTATTCAAAGCCCATTGGCATGGCTCTTTCAAAATAAAATTTACTATTTATGCATGTATCCAAGACTGGACAGTCTTGCTGCCTAATAAACAGGTTGATTCAATGTCCAGTTTTGCCATCAAATGGTCAGAGAAGCTGCAAATTACCACTACATTTTCACCAAATAATACATGTTACACTTGACCTTTCTTTTTCTCTATTATCACCAGTGAATTAACATATTGCCTCTAGAGTGCTTAAGCAGCCGACCACAGCCTGTGTGCCCCTCTCGCCCCCCCCCCCCCGATTACATTTTATTTTTTTCTCTCTCCAAGTACTTTATAAGGCTCTCATGTTAAAATATCCTTCCTGGTTTTGCTTTTCCTCCTATCAATACTAGGTGGCACTATTCACCCAATAATACACTATTTCACACTATAGACTATTTCACCCTCTAATTACTACTGAAGCATGACTCTTTTCCCTCACTTTTCTCCTTCACAGTCTTATTCCCTACATTTTCTCCTGCCTAAAACACCTTTTCCCCCATCCTTTCTGGTAAAACTCTGTAGTTATATACTTACATCTCTACTGCTGTCGCTAGCTTTTGGTTACAGATTGTTTTCTCTGTAGCTGCTTCATCCTTTGGCTCTTCCTGCTCTGTTCACCCTATGGGCTCACTCCACTCCCCTTCCAATTCCCACTCACCCCCAGGGGTCCTATCCTTATACCTCCCAAGCCACACCCCTTCCCTTAAATACCCAATCCTTGTCTTTTGCTTGTTAAACTACTACACACTTACACCCAGACACTTTACTACTACTCCTTAATATTCTAATACACTAGACATAACCACTCTACTACCTCTCTCCCAACCCACACTCTATTACTTATATTTGTACTTTTCCCTACTCCTATTACTATTACTTTCTCTTATATCATCCTTCTTACTATGGCCCTACTTCCTATGTCTACACTCATACCACTATTACTCCTATATACTACCCATCCTTTCCTATTTGTATCCTACATTCTAACTGCCTATGAACATCTTATGTTCATTGACTTTCACCATCCCTTCCAGCAAACTTTACTTGCAACTCAGGTTACCCCCCACAACCACATTAATATCACATCAACTTCTATTTACTTACTTCCAAAGTATCACAGATTAGCCCACATAACGTATCTCCAATTCAGTAAATCTCTGAACATCTACTCTAAAACTTTAAAGTTCACACATAGACCTAAACTTTATCTCCTATTAGATGGAGACATTCACCCCAACCCTCATCCCAACAAAACAGATGGCTCTGATCCCCAAACACTTATTCCATCCACCTCTTACACCCCAGAAAAAACATCTGACGCTCTTTTTATAGAAACCTCAATATTTGTAGTATTAACAATAAAATAGCCCATCTTCATGCTCTCTTAGAGGTGCATTATTTTGACATCCTATGTCTTACTGAAACATGGCTTAAACTAACAACCCTGGACAATGAAATCACCCCACCTGGATACAATATATTGAGACTAGACCGCAAAACCAAAAAAGGTGGGGGAGTAGCCATTCTTTATTAATCAAGGGTACACATCACTTCTTTCAATGTGCAACTCCCTACTGACAGTAATGCTGAAATCCTTTCTGCTAAACTTCAAATCAATGACTTTAAATCCATCTATTTAATTTGCTCCTACCTTCCTCCTGGAAACAACATTAATACCCTTGAAAATTTACTTAGCTGGCTCTCTACTTACCTACCACAAGAAACCATAGTGCTGGGTGACTTTAATATAGACTGGACTACATGTAGCTCACCCAAGCCTACTGCCCATATTAACCTATATGGATTTTCCCAAATCATTACCTGCCCTACTAAAATCAATAAGCCTAATAACAAAGAAAGCACCCTAGACTGGATCCTAGTTAACAATCATCCCTCTATATATAAAGCAGGTACTCTTCCTGATGACCTTAGTGACCATTCACTGACCTATGTCATCAGACAAAGACTCAATATCCCCAACTCTAATTTCTTTAGAACTACTCGATCCAATAAACATTTTAACCTAGAATGCTTCCAGACTGAACTTAAAGCATGTGACTGGTCACCACTGAAACACCTCCAACTAGAGGAAGCAGTGTCATACTTTAGTAGTAAATTCTTACAAATTCTAGACTACCATACCCCCATTTGCACTATCAGAATTAGAACTAAATCTGCTCCATGGCTTAAAAATGAAACCAGACTGAAAATTTCACATAGAAACAAAATCTGGGCCAAATGGGGATCTTCCAAAAACCCAACAGATCATCTCGAATTTAAGCAATTGAGAAATGCTACTAAAAGATCTATAATGACGGATAAAAAAACATTTACTTTCAACTCTAGCAGACCCACAAACACAAACCACAAAAATTCTGGTCAGGCATAAACAAACTCTTACACCCAGGTCATGCCAAAACACCAACCCCATCAGGTACCACCAGTAACAATCCTAAGCATATTGCCAATGCCTTTAATAGCTTCTTTACTGAGGCCATCCAAACACTAGCAAATTCTCTACCCCCTGTTAGACCAAGTCTGTCATCCACCTTAACTAGTTTACTGTCCTCATTCCACCTACAACCAGTTCCTACATCCCTCATTTGCACCATTCTCCTAAAACTAAAGCCATGCACCCCTTCAGCCGACCTTCTACCAGCCGAATACCTGAAAAAGCAGCCAAAGTCATAGACTATGCCATTTCTAGCCTAATAAATAGGACAATTTCTGAAGGAACTAGCCCATCTATCTGGAAAATCTCCCATATTATCCCTTTACATAAGGGTGGTAACTCTACTGAACTTTCTAACTTTCAACCAATAGCCTTACTCTCTCCCTTAGCAAAAATAATGGAAAAATGTATCCACCAACGACTACTCAACCACCTTCTCCAAAATAACTTACTAGCTAGCTGTCAGCATGAATTCAGGCCATTCCATAGTACCACCTCTGCCCTCTTATCCTTTTCTGACTGCATCAACAAAAATCTTAATAACAACACTCTATCATCCGCACTTTTTATTGACCTCTCGAAAGCTTTCAGCATGATTAACTATCAGCTTCTTATGGATCTACTTAAATCCCTCTCCCTTGATGCACTAGCACTAAAATGGTTCGATTCCTATCTAGAAAACCATCAACAAGCTGTGCTATGTGATAATACCCTATCCCCACATCTTCCTGTTACCCTAGGTGTCCCTCAGGGCTCTATTTTGGGCCCCCTCCTATTCTCAATTTTTATTAATGACTTCAACTTAACAATTCCTCAAGCTACCTGCATACAATATGCAGACAATTCAACATTAATATGCTCTGCTACTTCATTATCCTAACTCTAATCCCTCACCCAAAAGGTACTGAACATAGTGGAAAACTGATTCCTACAGCGCTGCCTAGTGCTGAACCCCCAATAAACAAAAGTATTGCTCTTTAATCCTACAAAAAATCCACACTAATAGACTCCACAGTGTTATCCAGTGATGGCACTATTATATCTCCCGAACCAACTGCCAAACTCTTAGGAGAAACAATTGATAACAACCTGACCTTTGACACACACATCAACAACACAATAAAATCAGTGAACAGAAAGCTAGGCTCCCTTTATAGGATTAAATCCTTCCTTACTCCTACAGCTAGAACTACTATTGCCCACACCCATCTTATCTCAACCCTCCTCTATGCCTCATCCATTTATACCAATCTTTCTAAAAGCAACCTCAACAAACTTGCAACCTCTTACAATAACATTGCCAGACTTGCCACAAGTTCCCTATTTAGAACCCACCATTGTCACAATCTAAAACTACTGGGTTGGCTGGAACTCCATAATCAACTTCTTTTTTCCCAGCTTAGTATCACATACAAGATCCTTTATCATCCTAGTAATACACCAATACTCACTAGCCTTATTACCCCCTACATAAATCATTCTACCTTACGTTCAGCAAATAAACTACTAGTATCAATACACAAGTTTTACAGTAAGGCTGGGGACTCTCTGTTCTCCAACACTGTGGAGAAAACTTGGAACCTGCTCCCTAGAGAACTCTCATCTCTTTCTTCTACACCACTTTTTAAGAAGCAACTCAAAGAATATCTTAAAAATCACTGGCTATGTCCATGCACCAACCCAGATTAATCACCTCCTTCCTTCATACTTATTGTAAACTTATCTCACTACTGCTATGCTTTGTACTCCTTCCTATTAACCTCTGAATGTATTAACTGTCAGCTAACAAAGTTTGGTACTAACTTAGCCTATCTTAGAAGGTACTACAGAGCATGCTCTTGTTTAGCAAGCTCTCTATAGTATAGTATGTATTTGTCTCTACCTCTTATATATTTTTTCACCATTATCGTGTAGAAAGTTTGTCAATTATATGCTGTTTGGCTATTATGTAAATAACTTGTGTTGCCTAGCCTTAAAAATTCACTGTATCTATATTGCTATTAACTTTAGTGGAACTTTTCTCCCCGGGCCTCTACTGAAAATGGACATATATCCAGTTGGACTAGCCCGGTCAACAAATGTAAAATAAAAAATAAAAAATAATAAGTAAATCACTGGCTGAGTTACCAACTGGAAAAATAGATGGTGAATGTGACAGAATTTGCCTTGCCTCTTCTTCAGAACCAAGCCCAACATGCAAATTCTAAAGTCTCTGAATGAAGGGTACTGAGATAGTGCCAACACCTGGCTTGCCTTGTCTAACAACAAGCTTCCTACTGAAATGTTGACACTCAAAATGCCATGTGCCAAGAAGCTGAAAAAAAAAATAATAAGCACTTCTTTTGGCATTGGGGGCAAGCTACCTGCCCATGTTTGGAGGCAAGCTCTCCACACACTCCCCAAACTTATATATACCAACTTTGATATTACCATACCTCAGATAAAAGGGAATATTCCAAGAAATGGCATCTCTGACTTAGTATATGTAAATCTGATCTTTTGGCCATTCAGTTTTTATATTTCAGGACTAGTTGTAGCAGGTCCTGACATTTCAAATGGATACCCTAGCAACATCTGAGCTGCACACTCTCTACCCCCTGTATGACTTCAGATTACGGCAAACCTTATCACAACCTTCCACCCTATATATAATCAGCAATCTTACTGTAATGTTCAACAAAAATTCTAGGCCACCTTCTTGTCTATGCTCCCCTCAGAGTAGCCAAGTCAAGACCACCAATATAATAGAAGAACGTAAAGGCCACAATCCTGGACTCCATTGTGGCCCTCCAACAAAAGGGCATATAAACTCTCATTATATCACCAACCCCTCTGCATTTCTACAACAAGTCACCAGCTCCACCTATCTTGCTTCTGCTAGGTGCACTTAAGGTGACACGGTACTTGTGTCAGCACCAATCCACACTATGAGGCTCACCATAGTAGGAGCACATGCAGGCAAATCTGCACACTGGACAAATTTACTTCCCAGCATTAAAATCCCAGCAAGGCCTACAATTGTATTTACCCCCTTATACAGGTAATCTAACCTGTTCCCCTGCTTTGTCCAGCATCATGCCTAACAAAGGGTCAGCATTACCTATTGCCTTGAGTTTCCAGAAGCAATGATCACACTACAACCAGGTATTCTCTCCCCCTCACCTATGGAGCATCCTGGATGGTCAGAAAATATGCCAGCAAAGGCAACTCTTGTAGGGACTTCTTCTCTTAAATCACTAGCATAAGCAAAAGAAACCTCAAGACCCATTTGTCCAGGTGCTGGCCCTAATTCTACTTGAACTTCCTTTAACTAGCACACTCAGAGTGACTATATGGTTCCTAACCCTTGTGAACTCTACCTCTGCAAATCTGTGCACTCAATCCACATCAATCAGGTCAAAAGCTTTCACAAACTCACCTCTAGAAATCATTTCCTTTAAAGCTAATGGGATATGAGATGTGATAGAAATGCTCATATCTCTGGATAAGCAACCCTATTCAACATATTCTGGCTTGGCTCTCGCAGCTTTACCAATGCCATATATTGACCTCAACAAATAGAAAATATCCCTTTCCCCAGTGGCCATGTCCCCCAGTGTAGTCACCTGCATAGTCCACCACCTTCAGCCTCCTCCTCCATTGGTCCAAGCAACCCCTATTTTTTGTTATATATACACAAATGTACCTAACTACATCTCACAACTTCTTACGCACAGAATAGTAGACACATCCCAAAATAACTAGGGTCAACCTAGGGACAGTTTAACAGAAATAGTACTGTTGACTTTGAAGTTGAAAAAGTAAGAGAGTGTGCAATAACCTTCATTTTCTGAAGTAGAAGACTGTAACTCTAAGCATTACCATTATTTATTAAAACTAATCCAATGCCTTTTCTGTCTCAAGCTTGCCAATTCATTGAAAGATTAGGATGGATATCGGAAAATGTGAGCACCTCTTTCTCCACCTGTCGTAAATAGTGGTATGACTGTTCTCCACACAATTACCCCATCACTCTCAATAGCAGTACCCATGCAGAATCCCCCTCTCTACATACACTGTTCTCATCATTGTCCCTCTCTAAGGCAGACACACTGGCTTCAATGTCAGGGAGCCATTGCAAGTACTATTCTTATACCTAAAATCATTAAAACAAAAAGTAGCATCACTCATGTGGTTACTGATGTACCTGGACAGCACAAACTACAAAGAACTTCTCCAATAATCTGAACCTTTTTACTGTATTTTATAGCTATAAACTAATCTGCACTGTTGTACTGAAATTGTCTGCCTCACAGGGCCTGATAAATAAGGTTTTTACTGTCACACTGTTTGTAAATATTTTCGAGCTAGTTTCACTGTGTGTAAGGTATTAACTGGAAATTTTCTCCATTTGCTAAACATCTGTTTGTTCTGATTTCCTGCCAAGGAGTGTATCATATAACTGATAGTTTCCTACCCTCCCTCCCTATTGGTATCCTGTTCTTACACTTGGTGGCTTTGCAGTGGCCCGTCCTACTGTACATTTGATCTGGGATACTCCTCCCAGTCTAGTGTGAATAGTTCATTCTACCTAATACAGAGAGAACATTTGAGAAGGCCACCTCACTTAGTTTCTTAACTTTGAATTATCTTCTGCTCCTCTTTTCTCCCTTTCCACTTTACTGGAAAAAAAACTTTGCTAGAATCTCCCTGTGTTCTGACTGAGTGTGCTTCTCAGTCGATAAGTATATTTTTTGGCACTTTTTAACTGTTCGGAGTTGAATAAAACAATAATTAAATTCAGTTCAGAATACATTTTGAATAAATCACATTCATTTAAACTGTATTTGCTTTAATACTGCTACACACTCAAGTGTGCTAGCTGGCACTGCATTTTAATTGTTTTTAGTGCTGTTTTTGCTACCTTTCTGTAACTAGTCTAGTCCAGATACAGATTTGCTGTATCCAGGACTGTTTGCAAGCTTCTGATCCCCCCTTGCCAAAGCCTTTCTGTGTTGGAAGGAAGCCTTCCAGCTTATCAGTGGGAGTGGTAACCACTAGGTAGCCTATCTACCACAAGAAGAGTGGTTTCTGCCCAGAAATTTAGTTTATTGGCCATTTGGGCAGTTTTTTTAAAAGCCCACATTTGCACTTTCCCCGCCTTTCCTGTAACTAGTCTAGTCCAGATATAGATTTGCTGTATCCAGGACTGTATGTAAGCTTCTGAGCCCCCCAAGCCTTTCTGTGTTGGAGGGAAGCCTTCTAGCTTATCAGTGGGAGTGGTAAGCCCTAGGTAGCCTATCTACCACAAGAGGAGTGGTTTCTGGCCCAGAAATTGTAGTTTATTGGCCATTTGGGCAGTTTTTCCATATTTTTCAATTTTCTGGTTTAAAAGCCCACATTTGCACTTGTTTTTCAGCTTTCCTGTAACTAGTCTAGTCCAGATACAGATATGCTGTATCCAGGACTGCATGTAAGCTTCTGAGCGGTGCCAAAGTCTGCTCTTCAATTTTTCTCTTAGATCTGCTAGTTCTCTCCTGCACTTTTAGTAGCTTATTAGTCTAGCACTTTGCCAGATTTCTTGTACCAATTATTGTAGCACACAAAAGTGCTATCAGCACTAAAAGTTCTACAAGGAAACAGCTCCATTACTTATTATTAATACCCACCCCTCCAGGCATGTCTAAAGGTCAGTTCCATGTGCTTTCTCCTATTAACCTGGTGATCTTAGGCATTCTGAGGCAATGTAGCAACTGCTTCATTTACACTGACAACACTCTCCTCTTACATCCCAACACTCAGACTTGTGAGAGATGCACTTATATATCTAAATTGGGAGCCATACCCTCTCCAGCCAAGACCGGAATAGCTGGTCAAGAGGAGAAGGTCAACAATTACACCATACCACATGGAACACACAGCCCTCCCAGAAGACACCCCAGCACTGCCTTCACATAAAAACACAAACCACACACCCACCTTCACAGATGCTCTCAATAAAAATCTACCCAAACAGCAGAGACCTCCAAGGTAGAAACACACTTGACCACCACAACACAACACAACACAACACTAATCACAAGACACATAACTCTCCTAAACAGTGTGCCACTCAACCAAAGCCCCTAAGGTAAAACAGCATGCCCAACACACAAGTCATAGGTGACTCAATAGTGAGGCACACTGATGTCCCACTCAGTAGGTTGAATAAGGAGAAAGTAACAATCAGCTGCCTGTCAGGCACCAGGATCCGCCACATAACGCACACACTCAGGTCCCTCAACAACAGGTACAAATATGATGTGAATGGCCTGAGACGTACCTCCCTGGAATACATTAAAAGAGACATGGAAGATCTCTCAGATTATGTAGCCCAGGTGGCAATGAACCTAGCCCCGAGCAGCATTCTACCATCACCCAGAATTATACCACAGTATAAGCAGAAAATGATTGATTTCAACAACTGGCTAAGTTTCTGGTGTCATTCTAAGGGGATCGGGTATCTGTCTGCCTGGGATGACACGATTGACAAAACTCGATGCTTTGTCAGAGATGGCCTGCATCTGTCACCCCTGGGCTTCCGGATACTGGCCAAGGCTCTTGCCACCCCTATAGTGCCTTTTTAGGTGGTGTTCCAAATGCCAAATTACCACTGTAACAGTTACAAACAAATGCAATCTGAGGGTCATGCTGCTCAATGCTAGAAGTCTAAATCTCAAAATGCACTCACTCATATCACTCCTTAAAAAGGAGAACATTTACATTTGTGCCATAACAAAGACCTGGTTCAAGGCAGCAGAAAGTACCCCTGCACTACCAGGCTATAACTCATTCCACACCTTTCAGCCCCAGAACTTGGACTGAAGCTCCAAAGGCGGTGGTAGTTTCCATATTCATAAAGGATGTGCACACCTCCAGACTGGTAGCCCAAGATAATGCATCTGAGATACTTCAGGTGCAGCTAACATTGGGTAAGACAGAAATTCAGGTTGTAGCTTGCTATAGGTCCTCAACCATGTCCCAAGACTCACACTCCATGTTCCTAAGCACCCTGGAGACTTTTAGGGTCCAACCCAACACTCTCATACTGGGCAACTTCAACTACCCCTCAATTAACTGGGAAAACTGCTCATGTACAAATACATCTGCTCAATGTTTCCTGGAATTCATTAATTCCAATGCCCTGGACCAGCTCGTTCTTACCCCCATCACAGGTAGCAACATCCTTGACCTGATCATTACTAACATGGGTGACCATTTCATAACACCAATATTCAACTCCTCCCTTCTAGATCTGACCACAAACTAATCACCTTGGAAATCCACATCCCTTCCACCCCCACTGCCCAGCAAAGGTAACCACCATGAAAAACTTCTCCAAAGCTAAGTTTGGGGTTCTAAAATCAGAGGTAGCTAACACCCATGCAAATAGAGAATAGTTGCATGACCACTGAATCATACACCAATGCACTGTATGAACATGTACACAAATGTATGGATTTCACCATACCCAATAGAACCAAGACTCTCTCCTACACAAAAAGGAAGCTAATCTGGTGGTCCCCTTCCATAAACAAACTCTACAACAGAAGGAGGAAACTGATGCGGTATAAGGTGAAGTCCCAAGACTAGAAAAACTTCCTTATCTGCCTCAACAAATAGTTGAAATCTCTCATCAAATCCTCTAAATCTAGCTATGAAAACAGAATTGCAACATATGGTAAAGATATCCAAAAGGCCTTCTATAGTTATGTAAAGAATCTCCACAGCAATACCCAGATTTGCTCTGAGATACTGAGCCAACAGATGTTGCCAATATAGTGGCCGACAGATTCAGTGCCAACTTTATTTTATTTTATTTTATTTTTATTTATTTTATTTTACATTTGTTGACCGGGCTAGTCTAACTGGATACATGTCCATTTTCAGTAGAGGCCCGGGGAGAAAAGCTCCACAGAGGGTAGTTATGACAAAAAGCAACAGGAGATCAGATACAAAGTATTACATTCAAAGTCAAATGAACAAGTAAAAGGGTTATACAAATAATTTAAAGAGGTAAAACAGTCTTAGGTAGTTGGAGTATCCTAACTACAATGAAGACCCTTGGATTTTGAATTGGGTGGAAATTAGGTAGTACTGGGATGTTTGCTATTAATCAGGATTAGAGCATGGGCATAGCCATTCGGATTTTAGGAGATCTTTGAGTTGTTTTTTTTAATTGGTGGAGTGAGGTCTCGTGTCTTAGGTTGTTTGGGAGGGCATTCCAGGATTTTCCAATAGAATTAGCATAGAGTGCTTCACCTCCTGAATTGTTAGATTTAATAGTTTGAATTTGTAAACTTTTGGATGATCTAAGGGATGTAAGGTTAAAGTAGGGGGTGAATATTTTGGTCATTGAGGGGGTTTTGTCAGGATGGTGGATTGTTTTGAATGCCTCAATGAGTTGATTGAGCTTGAGAATGTTAGGTAGTTCTAACCAATCTAATGTTCTGAGATTGTTACAGTGATGTGTACGATAGGGCATTCCTGTTATAAATCTAGCTATGTGGTTATAGGTTGTAGATAGTTTGTTGAGTTCTCTTTTATTAAGGAAGGAGAATATCGGGGAGGCATAGAGGAGTGTGGAAAGGAGGTGGGTCCAGGGCAATGGTTAATTTAGTGTGTGGGGTTAGGAAGTTCTTAATTCTATACATGGACCCAAGTTTCTTGTTTACCGACTTAATGGTCAGGTTGATATGAGTATCAAATTTAAGCTTGTGGTCTATGGTCACACCTAGTAGTTTGGTGTGGGAGACAGGGTCGATTATGGTCCCATTATTGGATGTCACGTGAATGATGGGGTGGTTGGAGCTAGGAGATTCATTTCCTTGAGGGGTAGAAGTAGTGGGGAAAAACAGAAGTAATTTGGTTTTGGATGGGTTAAGTAAGAGTTTTAGTTCCAAGAACCATTTTTCAACTAGGGAAAAACAGTTTTGGGTTGCAACTTGGAGTTTGTCGAGTGAGCTGTCGGAGCAGATCAGGGTGGAGTCGTCTGCATATTGTATGCAGGTGGCTTTGGGAATGATAGAGTGCAGATCATTAATAAATATGGAGAAAAGAAGAGGACCAAGGATAGATCCTTGGGGAACACCGATATTTGTGGGGAGTAGGTCGGATAAGCTATTTTCCCATAGAACAGCCTGTTTTCTATGAGAAAGGTAGTCATTAAACCAGTCTATGGTAGTTTTGCTAAGGTAGTATGCCTCCAGTGTGTGGATCAACTGTTGGTGATTGACCATGTCGAAGGTTTACCCCTTTCTCCTACCCAAAGGACCAGTCACAATATCAATAGATTGCCAGGCACCCAGTATTACTGCTGCACAGGTTAAAACAGCACATTCCAAGGCCAAGAATACAGCTTCTATGGGACCTGACAACATCTCTGGCTGTGTTTTACATAAACTACAGAGTGAACTGGCACCTCACCTGTGTGCCCTGTTCAATCACAGCCTCACCTCAGGCTTTGTCCCTACCGAATGTTGCACTGCTACAGTCATCCCTATCCACAAAGGAGGAGCGACTACAGACCCTGGGAACTATCACCCCATTAGCCTGATGAGTCTGATATGCAAAGCTATGGAATGAATCATCATGGACCTAATAAACAAGGATATAGGGAATCTCTGAACTCTGGATCCCACACAGTTTGGTTTTGTGAAGGGTAGATCATGCCTGCTCAACTTGGTCGACTTCTTTGAGTCAGTCACCAGAGCCGTGGATGAAGGCAAGGTAGTTCATACAGCCTACCATGATCTGGCCAAGGCCTTTGATACCATTCCCCACTCAGGAATCATAGAAAAACTCACTAAGCTAGGCATCAACCCCTATAAAACTAGATGGGTTGGAAACTGGCTCACAGGTAGAACTATAGTATGAAAGTAGCTACTGCAAGTCAGACTGCCTAACAGTCACGAGTGGAGTCCCACAGGGTTCAGTCCTGGGTCCTCTCCTGTTTGGTATCTACTTCTCTGAAGTCCATTCCAACATGAAGGGACTCTGTCTGACAAAGCTCGCTGACAATTGCAAGTTGGGAGCTATTATTAACTCCCCAAGTGATGTTGATGTCCTACAGAAAGGCCTCACTGAGACCGACTGGTGTCAGAACCATGGCCTTAAGCTAAATGCCAAAAAATGTGTCATCATCCCCTTTGGGAAAAACCTGGTTCCCATTAATTACCACATCAATGGTAGTCCACTGAACAAAGAAGGCATTATAAGAGATTTGGGAACACAGGTTGACAGCAACCTCTCTTTTGACCACCACATTGCCACTGTAGTCCGAAAGTCCAACTTTGTGGCACATCTCATTACTAAGGGTTTAGCATCCAGGACGAAAGAGGTCATTGCCTCCCTCTACTCTTCCCTCATTAGGCCAACCTCGCTAAACATCTGCAACAACTGGACAGGCCAGAAAAGTACCTCACAAAGAGGGTCCTAGGCCTTAAACATTTGTCCTATATGGACAGACTCAAAAAACTCCAACTATTTGTGTCTCATATCGCCTACTTAGAGGCGATTTCTGCTTGACTTACAAAGCCTTGTCTGACCCAGCTCTGTTAGAAATGCTACATCTAAAGAAATCCCAATCCCTCCATGCCACATGCTCTGGAGACCTCAACCTCAGTACCACAATAATCAGAACATGCTGGAGGGACAGGTTCATAACCCAGAGACTACCCATACTATGGAATAGACTTCCCATACATGTCAAGCAGAGTACCTCACTGGCCCTCTTCAAGAGAAATCTTGATGAGTGGATGGGAAATAGAAAATTCACCCCAGGGATCACTCCAGTGGCTTTACTCGACAGGGGCACTGAGAACTAAGGTCGGGTGGCACAATGCCAGCGTAATCCAATGGGCTAGGCTTGTAAAGGCTCCAGGACCATTAGCCTAGTACACACCTATGAACCTATGAACCTGCTGTGAAGTTGGACCATTGAGGTATACCTTGGATCATGTCCCATTTTCCTTTTCTCCACTTTTTTCTATTATACATACATGTACTGAACCCTCATGAGAACAACTCCATTCTTGCATAGCAATAGCCTTATCACTGATAATTTTGTACTTTTGCCAGTATCCATTAATGCTATTTTTCTTGTCTTTTCTTTTTTTTTAAATATCATACATTTTTCAGGATGGTTGTCACTACCTGGCATATTGACAACATACCCTGATGACAATGAATTGTGTCACTCTCCTCACTCCTCCCACATTAATAAAGCCTCTGGGACATCATGCCCTACCAGGGCCAGCTAAGCTGAATGCTGTGCTGCCCTTAAATTACACAGCCATCTCGAGGTACCCATAAATAGTCTCCCCCCCATGTGAACTGGATACTCTGTTGCAGCACAAACACCCAGCCTTGAAGTGCAATTCTGCCCTCTGAAGACTCGGACACAAAGCAGGGTCCTCACCTCCAACAACTATAAATACATCTCATGGCTCAACTGAGTGCAGTACCAATTGGTCGTACAGCATACTCCTACAAGAATCAAGTTGAAAATGACTTAATTCTGTCTTTATATCAAAGGACACTTTCTCCTCAGGGATATTATTATAGGATTACAGGGAGTTTGAAATCAAGATTTTTAGCCATACTTTAAACACCTTATGGCTAGTGGCATATGTTATATTCAATATACATTTCTAGTTCAAGATACAGAATTTGGGCAATGGTTCTTTGGACTATATACTCTATCTTATTAACCTACCCAAAATCCAAACTAGTACCACCATATTTGCCTATTCCTGTAATGACTTCTCCACTGTAACTTGTGAGGGAGAGAGAGAGAGAGAGAGAGAGAGAGAGAGAGAGAGAAAACACACACACACACACACACACACACACACACACACACACACACACACACACACACACACACACACACACACATATGCTCCATATCTCTTGACCTTTTAGGTCAAGAAATTCACACAGAGCCTTAAACAATGGGGGGAGCCCTAAAATAGGGACAGATTTTAAATATTGCTCCTATAAACTAATTGCTAGAATAACAGGATTTGAACTAATGTATATTTCTGAAGGGTATGAAATCTAAAACTCAAATGTATGTTATTATTTAGTGACTTCAATCCTCTGTAATTTGCTAGAAAAACATGCATTTTATGAGGAGCAGACTAAAATTAAATCTGGACATTCTGCAAAAATCTGGACAGTTGAGCGGTGTCTCACACTCACACACACACACACACACACACACACACACACACACACACACACACACACACACACACACACACACACACACACACACACACACTGAAAAGAGCCTTAGCTAACTGGGATATCTGTAGTTGATAAATTTATCTACACTGTTTAAGAAAATCAACTTACTGCCCTTATAACAAGGCCTTGTACCTGTCACAGAGATTGATGCTGGTTACAACGTTCAGGCTAAACATGTCACAAGATCTTAAACCCAGTGCCAAAGTGACAATTGCCCCCCAGTCTACACAATATAAAAATATCCCTCCCTCCCTATCCTTTATACTTTAACATCTCATTGTCCTCAGATACTTACTGCTAACTAATAAGTATCCTGAATAGAAAGTGCCCCCCACCCTCCCACTTCCCTTTACTCACTGCAACTCCAATTACCTTGAAACCCCCAAAAACACAACCCTAGCTGCCCTAGAGCATGTGATCAACAACAAAATAGTTTGCAAGCAAACTCCATTTACATCATAGGCTGCTTGAATTTAGAACAAGGCACATGGCAACTATCATTGTTAGAGAGCTTGAAACTGAGAACAAGATAACTAACAAATTAAGTAATTATAAAGTAAATGACAAAAGCAATTGCCTTCCTTTGGACATGTTATTTTACTCACGGCAAGTACAGTCAATCATCTTTGTTTTCATTTCTTGACTCAAAGGTGTAGCCAGGCATACTACTCTACTGAGTACTTTTTTTTTTTTGGGGGGGGGGCATCACGTAGAAATACTGGGGCTTTTTCAAACCATTTTACATCCACAGCTATCTCTAAATGAATGTCTGCAGTAACAGGTACATCGCTAGCTTACAGAGAAGATTGATAAACTAAAAACAATATCTTTAGAGGTAACAAATGAAAATGATGCATACATTCATTAAGTGCTTGGAGGGGCTCAATTTTGAAAGATATGTCCATTTTTTAAATACCTGGTATGTGGGTGGGGGAGCAATAACAGTTGGTGAGTACAAAATAGAATTCTCAGACTTTACCCTTGCCTTTCCTGATGTAGTCACCTACATCCTAAAGCAATTGCACCATTAAAAATTCTGAGCAGGCCATCAATTTCAGCTACAATGACAAGTATCAGAAACTTAACGTTATGCAAACTTCCTAGGACCATTACAATTTCAGTCTGCATGTGTAGTTTGCATACTTCTCAAATGTCAAATGTCCAGATTTTCACAGAATGTCCAGATTTTTGCCTCATATATTTCACCTGTTCCTTATAACATTTGTGGTTTCCTGGCAAATCACAGATGATTAAAGTCACTAAATAATTACATACATTTGAGTTTTAGACAATATAATTCAAAAAATGCATGCTAACACAAATCCTGTTTTTATAACAGCTTTCTAAGTTCATAACAGCAATATATAAAATCTGTCCCTATTTTTTCCTGCCTTTGTTCCCCCATTACTTTAGACTTTCACCATATTTTTTGAGTTAAGAGGTATGCTAGTTGTCAGTTAATGATGATTAATAAAAACAATGAGTGACACTTTAGCTTGATACAGAGGAGAAATGCACCTCTAAGTAGAGTCCAAAGGTTTCACAAAGACAGAAAATTGCTTTTTCTAGCAGAATACTTGGAAATTGCAGTAACATTCTGCTATGAAGCACTTACTGATAAGAATCAAATGAAGTCAGTAGAAAAGATACATGTACCTCTTACAGAAACACATATAAAGAGTATTATCCCTATAAATTACTCAGCTGGTAATATGAACTTTCTATTACCTTGTTGTTTTATACAATAGAACTGTACAAGCCCAGATGAGAAGAAGATGTGGCTGTAAAATAAAATAACATTGGTATGACAGACAATTTTAGAGTATGAAAAATTACAGGACTATACCAGCCACTAAAAGTAGTACAGTGGCACTACTGCTGCACTGATCGATTAAAAGTATACTATTTCTTTTTTTTCCTAAGTAAATTTTCTTTTAAGGCATCAATCTAAGAGCTAAGCTCTTTCAAAAGCTATTAAAAACTCAACAAATGGACAAATACATTCCCATAGGCTAATTCTACAACTTCCATCTATTTTTTACAACAGACTGATCTCACCACTACAAAAAGACTCAAAAAACACCAACAGGCAAATAGTAAAATAAAAAAACACAGAATCACCAGCACTTCACCAGAGTATATTCTTTATTATTTGGTTAACGATCTGGTACCTCGGCCTTTCGCCTTCATGGATCTCAGAACATTCACTTTTTAACTGGTTTATATACTTATTCATCCTAATTAACACAAATAGCTTGCATTCAATCATTAATTCATATTACACATTTAAAGTGACACAGTACATATCTCATACATTAAATTCACTATTTCATCAATTTTTTTCTACAAAAAATATATAAATATATATGTATATATAAAACTAAATATAAATCATAAATTTATTAATTATCCATTGTTATTAAATGTTGGATATTGCAATTCTTAAATACCCAGTTCCTGATTTAAACCTAAGGGCTTTAAAGTTTTAAACTTTAATATCATTCTAGTTTCTAGTTCAAGTAATTTATTGTTGTAATCCCCCCTCTAGTTAGATATGGCTTACCAAGTACACAACATTTTAAACTATTAGGGGAACCATCATGTTTAACAATGAAGTGTTGGGCAACAGGACTAGCTTCATTCTGATTCCTTATATCTTTTAAATGTTCCAGTACCCGGATTCTAACCATACGTTTAGTTTGTCCAATGTACCATACATTATCACAAGAATACCCTAGAATATATACTACCCCTATCGATCTGCAGTTAAAATATAATCTAGGAATAAATGCTATACCATTAATGATACTCAAATTCTTAACCCTGTCACATATACTACAGTGGCCACATGAAAAGGTACCAGAAAGAGAGCTATTAATATGATTCCCTTTCACGAAGTTATGATTTAATCATTCTTTCAAATTTTTCCCCTCTTAAAAGAGAAAGTAATATGTTTTGGGAACAAATGACCAATATTTTCATCCTCACTGACAATATACCAATATTTTCTCACTATTTTAATTAATTCCTTCGAAAAGGGAGAACATCTACTAACATAAAAAAGCTTTTCTTCATCATCATCTTCCCTTACATCACACACTTTCTCTTCAATTCTCTCATTTTTATCTGGTCTATGTAAATGTTGATGTGACCCAACACAAACATCCCCCAAAACTTTATGCTTACATTCCAAACGATGATTTTTATCATGACCTCTCTCACTCAACCTCAACATAACTTTATCCAATTCATTGGCTGTTTCATTCTTATCACTGTTATTGTTATGAACAAATGGACAAATACATTCCCATAGGCTAATTTTACAACTTTCATCTATTTTTTTACAACAGAGTGATCTCACCACTAGTCTAGCTCTATGTGCCTAGAATTAAGTTTATTCAACCTACTCCAAATCCCATATGCTCTGTACTCCTCACTCTCTCCCAGTGTCACTTTTGTTTTTGCATAGCCCTTCCTAAACTCCATTAACTGCTCCCACAGACCCCTGTAACCCTACTAGTACTACCTCTCTTATCTCTGTTCCCACCCGGTCTTCCTATTCACTCTCTTTCTGGCTTCACCCCTACTACTACCTCTTTCACACCCACTCTGTCTCCCACTCCTTTCTACGTACAGTCCTGTTACAGCTCTCCCTAAAACACATAATTTATTGCTACCTTCCAACCTACTAATATACTCACCACAATTCTACAGTGATAATCTTGTCAACAACAAGGGACTCTTTAGATTTAACCCTCAAGTTCCCTGACTCTGTTACCTGTTTCATTTCCTCCACTCTCTGTTCTCTCTCTCTCTCTCTCCCTCTCTCTCTCTGTGTCACTGAATCTCTCTTGGACACATTAAACAAAACCATTACACCTCCTATCTTGTTCTCTGTCTTTTTCTAACCAACTAACCACCGAAATAATACCTCTAGGAAGCTTGACATTTGTTTATTTTTGTTGTTGTGGTCAACAAAAATGTATAGTTTATACACTGAATGCTATTTTTCCCTTCTCTCCATGCTGCACCACCAAATGGAAAAGAATAGACACTACAATTGATTTAGACTCATAATGTCACCTTGTAAATAAGACATACGATGCTATATGTATTACGATATGCTTTGGAAATGTACAAACACCACTTAAATATTCATATATTCTGCATATTTATCCACACTGTTTAAAATATCATGTACTCTGTAAATATCACTATACTGTTTGCACACTGTCATTCTATGTGTAATCTTGATAATTTTGGTAAAAAATCTTAGAAACATTTCTCCTTAGGCCTCATTTGAAAATGGGTTTAGCTGAACCCATTCAGCCTTTCCCAGTAACCAATGACAAAATAAAATAACAATAAATACATTTTTACTTTGTGGTGCCATGCCTTTGACTTTATATGTCATTTCTGGAGATGTCTCCTAATTAGCCAGCAGCACCTGGCTTGGCTGCCTGTTCTAGTGGGATGAAGCCATGACTTACAGCTATGATGACCCTGATTTAGTTAGTGATCTAGGCAGTGGAGGATGTAGCTGGTGAAAGACAGAATTAATTAAACAGATTCTGCTCACCTCTGCCAGAGGAAGGGTTGGGGGCCTGTGTTTCTGAATATGCACATCTACAGTCCTCAGTGGAGATCAGAGATGGATAGTGCCCTTTAATTTGAAAGAAGATGGAGCTATGTGATATCATCACTTACACATGTGGACAACTAGTTCTCATACCACTGTATTTCACTTCCAACTGTATTTGGAAATATGTGCCAGGGAATATAGGGCTTAAATGTCATGAACAAAGATTTTTGTTGCTATTTGTTTTTGCTGTAATTATGCTCTCATTATGTAAAACAGGCTTTCTGATTATAAAATGAATATATTTTACTTTAGTTACTTCAGTGGAACTATGCTTATTAAGTATAGTAAACTTGTATTTTTTTACTGTAGTCCAAGCAGCTGTCCAGTTACTTCCTGATTCTATGTCATGTGACAATGCAATTGTTAGAATATATAGTCTGTCAGTCTGCACTGGGAAGGCATTTTTTGTAGTAAAGCAGCTTTCAACCTACAAATGTAGAACTATCAACCAGTCATACAATAAATCAACAGATAAATACAGTTAATAAAAGCAAATTAGAACAGAATAAGATTCTTTGTAGAGTGTATAATGGTTGGCATACAGTATAGCAATACAGATGTAACACAAATAATTGTCTACCATAGGATAATATAGGGGGTTATGATTGGGTTTCTGATTGTAAACATGTTATTATGTGTTTGAGACATGGATGCCAAGAAATTGAACTCGAGAGAAAAGCTTGAGATGTGAATTTTGGCATTCATGTTGAGAATACATAATAGGTTATGATCGGAAAACCCCAATCATAACCCTCTGCAGTATACAGAGATTTATGTATTCCATGTACTAATAGTTACACACACACACACACACACACACAAAAAAAAACAAAGTGTTTTACCAATTTTGAAAGCTAGAAAAGTACTTAACAATTGCTGTTACATAGATAAGTAAGGAAAAAAAATCAGCCATGTTTTAAATAAATTATTCACAGACTGATGTCTGTAAACCTATGTGGTTATAGGAGGAAAGGTATTCAGGGACTGTTGAAAGTGAAGAAATGTCCCTTTCCTTATATCTGACTATAACAACTTGGGAGGGGTGGCATGTAACATTTGTTACACACCTTTGAAATCTCTGTTATGGTCAGGTCTCTTGCTACAATAGTGCTTAACAGATTTATCTTTTTTTTCAATTATGGAGCATAGTCATGGAGCTCCATAGACTACAAAAAATATGATATACTTTACAAGAAATATTATTACAGTTCATAGGTTCATAGTTAAGTACTAGGCTAATTGCCCTTGCAGGCCATTTTAAGCCTAGCCAATTTCCCTTTTTGCGCTCAAATTAATCTATACCATCTGGCTATAGATTGGCCTTACCCATCCTATGGTTGATAATTATATATTACCTCAATGAGAATATTTGTGATCATACCATAGCTAATCTGAGGAGACCCTTTACATGGGCTAAAGCATTTAGGGTCTGCATTTGTACATTAGTAGTACAGTGGGCAGTCCAGGAGTAAACTTTCTGTTTCCCATCCCTAGATCTAAGATTATTCTGTTCTAATTTGCTTTTACATGAGTAAAACTGCATATGTTTATGTATTTATTGTCTGATTTATTGATTGACTGTGCTATATTTATGTGCTGAAATCTGCCATGACTACAGAAAACACCTTCTAAAAAAAACAATCAAATTGTTTTATTACAAACAACTACATCATAAGAATTCTAAGCTGTATGACAAGGACTGAAGAAGTAAATAGACAACTGTCTGCAGTAAATACAAACACAAGCTCACTATACTTAATAAGCATAGTTCCATTGGCATAGTTCCATTGAAGTAACTAAAGTAAAATGTGTTTATTTTATAATAACAAAGCCCATTTTTCATAATGAGGGTATAATTACAGTAAAAAGAAACAGTAACAAAAACTTTGTACACAAGCTTTAAATTAGAAAACACTCAGGTGGCTTTCTGGGTAATAACCTCACCAGTGCCAGTATTACCTCATAAAAGAGGGGGAAATGAGTGACTAGCAGTCACAGCAATGGCTTGATATTCTACAGGTATGGAGAAAATGATGCCCCCACCAAAACACAATTTAATAAGAAAATCATACCTTGTAGCTTAAAGTCATGACCCCCATCCTACTCACAAATTAGTAAAATGATTAGTGTTAAGAAATTAATTATCATAGTTGTACACCTACATTTGTTTTGTCATAATATATTATTTCCTATAACTTGGTTTGTTTTCAGTAGTTTAGGTAAAGGGGTTCCCCCATAATATCTGCTGGAATCGGCCTAACAAGCAATGATATTGTCCGTGAAAAATGTCTTAAAGATTGAATTTGCATGACAACTATAAAATTATGCTTTGGACCAAAATGTTGTAATAGTGTCATGACAACTTATGAGGCATTTTTAAGGTGAGTATTTTGAATAATTAATCCAACACTATTAAGAACTGTTGTAGTTATGGTCCTGCATTTAATCTAATAAGGTTTACTACTTTTCTAAACCATGAGCCTAAATTTGTCAGATGCCATCTATGAGTCTACACTGTGAAAAAAGTACTGCTGCCAGGAAAGGCAACTGCCCTGACAGATGATTATGAAAGGCAAATATTATCATGTTTTAGGATGCACTTACCAGTGATAACATCTAGTTCATTAGCAGAGCCATTAGGGTAGAGTCTTACAATAAAAAAAAACACACAACAGAACCTCCACACTCCAAACAAATGTAACAACTATAGTTTAAATATGGAAATGAAAATAAAAATGCAGATATTTGTGGCACTTAAAGCAACCAGGCAGTAAAAAACACTGTTTTATTTGAATAAAACTGTTTGTTTACTGCCTGGTTGCTTTATTTAAGTGCCACAAATATCTGCATTTTTTTTTTCATTTCCATATTCGGACTATAGTTGTTGCATTTGTTTAGAGTCTTACAATAGTCTGATTATGTAGAAAATATGTTTGAATCCAGACAGTGATTGAAATGACTAAACTAAAATCACAAAAGATCATAATTCAGATATCTGGTTTAATTATTATTTAAATGAGCATGTTGGTGATGTATTCTTTATCCTATGATGTCATGATGAGTTTATTATGACACTCTTCCAAGAATCAGATTGTATGATTCTGTTTTTTGAAATAGGATAAAGGAAAGTAGTAGAAGGGATGACCCCCTTTATGTGAATGTGAAAATGACCCCCCATGTGAGAAAAAAAAATCATCAAATAGTACCTTTGTGATTCAAAATTCTAAATGTTAAAGCTCTACAATATCTATTTAGGAATGCTTGTTTTATGCATATTGAAAACTTGTCAGATACATTTGGAAAGCAAAGGGAGGCTTAAATTCCCCCCTGGGGCCTAGTAATCATCTATGAACCTATATTTTTCTACATTTTCTGTGTGGAATCTGCATGCACCAAATATTTGTCATCTAGATTTTTTGACAGAATCTTCAGGGCTTTTAATATTAATTACTAATTATAACATTATATTTTGATAAAAAAGTTATTAAGAATTTCAAAAAATTATGGGAAGGATTCACAAAGCCTCTGTGTAAGAGTTATAACTCTTACACGGAGGCTGCAGTTAAATGGAGTGATGTCAGCATGCTTTGCATATTCATAAGAGCATGCTGAATCACACCTAAGTCTAACACGGTCCGTGTAAGACAGTAGGGGGTGTGTCCATAGGCCGAGCCCTGCAAGCGGACACGCCCCCAGAAGTGTAAAAGTGCCCAAAGTAAACACACACAACAGAGTCCACGGAAATGTGAATAAACACAACACATGCCCCCACAGACTATGAACATAAAATATATAAATGAACATGTTATATATTTTTTTTAAATTGTAAAGATGTTTAACCGTGAGTGCGCTTTGGCACATGGCCTGTGCCAAAGCGCAGCTACAGTTAGCAGTCAGTGGGAAAGCATATAAGAACTAAATATGCAAAATAAGCCAGGAAGCAATAGCGTAGCAGTAGAGATGTTGGCTGAAAAGCAGCCATTCATGGTTTGAGCCCCCACAACACCAATTTTTTTTTTCAAAATAAGCAGGAAATAAGTCCCTGACAAATATGTACACATAAAACCACAATTTATGTAAAATGTAATGAAATAGCCCATTTATATTGAAGACATGTGAGGTAACAAAAGAATAAAAAATGTCAGATGTGCTCATAGCTGAGCTAAAGTTTAACAAAGTGAGTGCATCTGCCCATAGATGAGCAGTGGTTTAACTGGTGCAAAATGAGTGCCCATAGCTGAGCAGTGGTCTAACACGCTAAATCTATGTGCCCCTAACTGAGCTGAGTGTAATATGCATGCCGATAGCCAAATGAGGCTTAAAGCAGCATACCCCATTTGCGCGGAGCTGCGCACCACGCAAACAAGCTAACCGATGGGCAACGTTGATCAAGAAGTATCAAAACTGCCTTTACACAGACACACCCCTCAGCATGTCTAGACAGTCATGAAAAATAAAAAGCAGTGGCCAGGTTTGAACCCAGGATACTAGACACCATAGTCAAGGTACCAAACCACTAAGCCATGACAGCAGTACCTAGAAATACAATAATAGCTAATATATAGGAATGAATACAAACTGGAGCATGACAATGCAGGTTTACTGAAGTTGATACAATTCCAAAATGGCCAATCACAGATATGTGTGGGAAAAACAGACTATATAAGCCCCATAGGCGGGAATACACAGCATAAACGATTGTAGAACTGACCTGCAGGCAGAATGACAGGAGTAGGAGAAGGTAGTTGCTTTCGAGCACAGAGGTGGGGTGTTGAGGAGTCCAGGTACATGGTCTGGCTCCTAGTCCACAATCATGAGGCCCAACTCATGCAGGGCCAGGTCCTTTGGGGAGCATACAGGGCTGAGGCGTGGGACCGGTTGGCTCATGATCTCACCAGTGCCACAGGGATTCCAAGGACTGGTGAGCAGGTCCGTCACCACCATGCGGACCTGAAGAGACGCAAGCAGGACCAACTGAATCTTTGGATCCAAGAGGCCCGGCAAACACCCAACGCCCCACTACTGAGTAAGTAACATTTAATTATGTATGTAAGAAATTAAACTAGCTGATATTATGGAGATGTGTATTCCAATATGACTTCATTTATATTACAGCTGCAAGTGTCCGTTCTATGAACTGCAGAGCCTATGGCGATAGGCTGGTACGGTTGCGCCACCAGGCAGGTCAGTAATCCACTACCAGTAACTGTAAAGAAATGTAAAAGTATGACAGTCAGCAAAAGAGTGCAGTGTAGTCAGTAAGGAATGCAATCTGCAAGTAACAGTGTGAAAGTGTATGCAAGTATTGCTTGATTACAAAAGTGCGTTTCAGCCAAGTTAAACCGAAAAATGAAACTGTCTGACATATATTCTGAAATAAAAATGCCCTACCTGTAAGAAAATAGTACACAACCTGCAGCAGGCTGAAAAGTATAGCTGCAGAAAATGATGAAATCACATGTGTGAAATATATCCCTGTGGAAATACTGAAACATGACAGAAGTGAGACTGCTGGAAAGGATTGTAATAACTACAGGTAAAACATGTCAATAAAGCCTAGAAGTAAGTACCATCCTGAATAGTAAAATGAAAGCAAGGGAGAGAGTGTGAGAAAGTGTCATGAATCCAGCAATACAGTAGTAATAACCCCTGAATAAAGTATACTGCAGTCAAGACAGAATGAAATGCATGTGAGATTCAAAACCAAACAGCAAAATCTGTTCAAAGTGTTGCTGCATCTGGAATATGTATCCCAAAATCTGGATATGTTGCTCTCAGTCTGCAATATGCAGATAGGATGATTGTCTGATATACCAAACATCCACACTTGTCTACAGCTATATAAAGCAAATGTAGCAGGATGATGTAGCTGAACAAAGCTAGATATGAATGTGTATGAAGAACCATAAAATGTATATTGATGTTGCAGTAACAGTCCTATCACCAAGTTGAAATAGTTATCATATAGGAAACTGTAGTTAGAACAGTAGTGTGTATATAACTGTAGCTATTAGAAATGTACATCATATGTATTGTTATTCGAAGGTGTTAATATTACTTTCTTTACCCCACCCTATAACCACATATAACCCATTCCACATGAAAATGGTATGTGCAATCACAATTAATACCCCTGGATGTTTGTCCTGTTGGGTCATATATATTTGCATGTCCGTTGATGCATCTGCCCTGTTCATACATCCACACCTGATGGCCTGTTGCCATCAATTAACCCTGCATGTTGTTGGACTGTGTATTTCTGTTCAAATTATGCATGTGTTATGCAGGCTGTTCAATGGTGTGAATATCTGGGTGTTTGGTTAATGGGAATACTAATGCATGCTGTTACAACTAATTGTGAATGGTATTATATGTCACTAACCCAAACTGTCATGACATAATGCAAAACATAGGACGACAGGGAAGGCGGGTTCCAGTGGACACACCTCTCCCACCTCAGCTGCCGAGTGCACCTGGCACTAGTGCCGAGTCCGGACCCTCCTCCAGTGGCCCTGTGCCACCTGGGGGTGGAAGCGCTGCAGGGGATGGGGCTCACCCCCCGTCTGCAAGTGTGGCCGAAGGAGAACCACCTCTCACCCTCCATAGCATCTGGACTGTGGTGCGTAGGGAGATTCGGGACTCTGTTCTCGAGCCCCTATGCCAGCTCGAGGCATGGGTGGCGCAACTAATGGGCATGCCTGTTGCCCCGCCTACACAGCCCCCAGCACAGCCCCGTCCTGGGCAGTGAAGGAACAGTGGCAACTGCCTATGGGTGGGGATATCAGTTCCACTGTTGCCATCTGTGGGCTCATGGGCTCTGGATATCCAAACCTCCGTCCCCGTCAATTGTGTAACCCCCCACACATGTCATACACCGCCCCTGTATGCATCTTGTTTGCCTTGTCTGTTTATCTACCCAACCTACCTCCCCAGCTGTACCGACTTCCTTCACCTGACATACCACTCTCACCTGAAAAAAAAAAGGGCACTCTGTACCCACAAAAAATTACGCCCCATACATAGCTGCCCATTCTGCACACATGTCTGCTGGACATGGAACCTATCAATTACAATTGGCTGTACAACAAGTATTATTGTTGTCCTGACACCTCTCTCAGGGGTGGAAGGTTTCAAATGTCACACCAAATTACATACATATGCACAGCTATTGCTGATGAAGAAATGGACAGCTATGGGCCTTACCTACATCCCTCCTGCACATCCCAAGCTTGTTTCCCTACTGTCTTACCCTCTTTGTGACCCCTTTTTCGCCACTTTCCTGTCTCCCCATTTTCTTTTCTTTCAAAGAAAATAGCGCGTGTGTGCGCAAGAGTAAGCACATTTAAGCGGTTGTAAGTGGGTGTGCACTTGTGTGCGTGGAGCTAAACGCCAGTGCGCATGCGTGAGCTCTGCGCAAACCAGCGCTAACCCGGTTACAACTGCTTAAAAGTGCCTTAGTCACTTTGATTGACAGGTCCTGTACTCAGCTCAAAAGCAAAATAAAATCCCACTGTGAGTCCCGAACCCAGGACTTTGGAAAGAGTAGTCTGCATGACTTACCACTAAGCCATGACTCTTATACAAGAACATTGTGCTAAAATAAATATATCATATAATAGTAGGAATGAATGTAAAGGGAATATAGATGTGTAGTACACAAAGCATGCCATTTAGAATTACTATCAAAACTAGTGTATTTCCATAATAGTAGTGTGTGAACATAAACAGCCATGCTAGTTGGTAGCTAGTAGGTAATAATGTCACTATAGCACCTTGCAAGCCACACACATGCTCACAGCAGGATAATCACTGCCCATACCCCACAACCTCTTACAGGAACACATCTGGACCAAGTAATAAAATATGTGGAGCAAAGGCCCAAAACCAGGGACACATTAGAAATAATGTTACAACAAACGCAGACAATTCAGAGAGTAATGGGGTCTGCATTTTGTGGGATGTTTGGAAGGGTATGAAGTCTGAAACTTAAATGTTTGTCACCATATTCTGACTTGAGCCCAGAGTGATTTGCCAGAAAAATGTGTGCATGAGATATTGACCAAAATATGAGGCAGAAATGTGGACAACCTGCAAATATCTGTACACATGACGGGTCTGACACCACCATATTTGAATAGTTAAGAGCCTAGACGTAGCAACAGTGAATGACTTACAGGGATGCCCCACAGACTCTATGTGAAATGTACAAACAGTAGGCAGAAAGGTGTAACATATGCAATGGTAACTATGGAGTCCTGAAAGTATTCACCACTTGCATGGCAGAAAAGGTGTAGTAATACATATGCTCATGCTAACCCACAGACACAACTGCAGCATACCAGGCATTTTAATGGGTGTACCCCACTGATATGTACCATTCCATGAGGCAGATAACAGATGAACCTGAAAGTCTCTGGGGCCTGCTCAGCAGCATACTCAAATACCCTAATAGATGTCAAGGCCCACACCATGGCCAGACCACACTGCATGCTGTAACACCCTAGCAGATATAGCAAGCATTCCAAGGTGTGAATGTACATGGAAAATAGAAAAGCTACAGCAGCACACTACAGTCAGGACACCTAGCAGGCATACAAGTAGTGACTGTAAAGGGCAAATATTGAAGCCTTAGCAACAAAGTGCAAGCAAAAGTGAAAGGAAAGCACACACACACACATTAACAGTAGTAGTAGTTGTAGGTGTCAGTGTACATACACAGTTAGTACAGGAAACTGGAGAAATGAATGGAGGAATGTTAATCTACAACAAACCTGGAAATCTGAGAAAGATACCAACCTTTACACTCACAGAACATTGTCCACAGCATAACAGCATGGTCCCTGCCCTTAAAATCTGAAAGGGCTATGCCTATCTCACATACCTTTTTATAGCACTGTTGTGAAATCACGGTGAGAACTGCAATCAGTATACAACTGGCTGTATGCAATTAGCAAATGCTGGCTAACAATTGGTGCAGAGGCCATTACATGGGCATATGCAGATACCTACAAAAGAATGCTGTACTCCCAGTCCACACATGCAATACTTTCATTGCACCCTGAGAAGGATGTGTGAGACAGACAGACAGACAGACAGAGAGACAAACAGAAACAGAGAAAATTGCAATTAAGCAGACACAAACAAATTGTTCAGCAACAGCCACCTGAAAGCTGACAACTGGGAAGTGGAGCAGCAGGACAGAGAACCAGACAGCAACACAAGCAGCTGTGACAAACACAGGTAATGTAAAGTAATACTATAAAGTTCTACATACTGTGAACCCTCCATATGTGTCATTGGTCTGTATCCATATGTATATGAAGATGTGTAAAGGGCAGGGGACATACAGCAACTATCAGTGAAGGCTGTACATACATTTGTATGTGAGAGCATCTATGGGCGCATATCAATGTTGGTTGATTGTAGGTTGTAGTGCCATGTACAAAGTAGGTTTCACAGTTATGTATGTTTAGCAGTATGTTAGTGTGTGTATACAGTATGGTAGACAAACATGTTGATATACCTGTCTATCATATGGATACGTAAGTATGTCAACATATGTATGTGTGTATATATATATATATATATATATATATATATATATATATATCTATATATGATATGCATTATATGTAAACATACATAGAGAGAGAGAGAGATGTAGGAATACATAGACAGATGTAGATAGAATATTGTACAAACATATATATGTAATGCACACATACAGATATAGATATATGTAGATACATATACATAGACAGACTGATCTGACTATCTACAGGTATGACTGTATATGACAACCTTCAACACACCCTGTCCCACCCCCTCTGTCACTCTCACCCCCTCTGTGTCCCCCCCTCCACATCTATAGCAATATATGTACATCAATATATATATGTGTATATGTATACAGACATATATATATATATATATATATATATATATATATATATATATATATATATATATATATATATATATATATATATATATATATATATATATATATATATACATATATATATATATAGAGAGAGAGAGAGCGATAGAGATGTATAGAAATTCTGAGTGAGGCACATGTGTACAGATGTATTGCAACAGGTGCCTGGTGACAAAGGCATGGAGTGAACACCAGTGTCAAAACCGGAGTACCATACCACATTTCAAATCACCTACACCAGTAACCACCAGATATGTGATTGGCTGCCCACCACTGCATGTGTCAGGGGTGAACAGGGTCATAAATGTGTACAATAGTGGCCCCAATGATATTCACAGTAGCACACTATCCCTGGAATACCTGCACATGGTATGTGTCAGCGAACATGGTGTGTCAGCTATGGACATGTAGGTCGGTGTACCCCTCCCACCACATAATGGATGCCATGGTATGGACCTCACATGACAGCTACAGATATGGAGAAGGACACAGTGACATGTACAACACTGTGACAATGCACTCAAACACATTACCAATGCACAGTGACTGACAACACAAAGTACACATATACTACCCACATAGAGGTTACCACTCCCGGATTTACATATGTAAGTCACACCCATGACAGATGTCCAACAACCATAGTAACACCTCACACCATTCACAACCTAAATGACTGTTGTGTGTCGTCCGTGCCACTGCAATAGAGTGCACATGTGGAGGTAAAAGTTCCTACCCACAGATAAGACATACCCTGCAATAAACCACACAGTGTTAAGAAGCAAGACTCCCCATGAGTACATGTCACACATACCCCTGCTGAATGTTAGTCAGATAGGTAATATGCCATATGAGTCACCCTGTGTATTTGTGTGACAGCAGCAGGTACCATCACACCACATGTGTCACAATAGTCAGGGTAGCAGAACAGTACGCTGCTGTAGTCCCAGGGGCAATAGCATATTGTATAGTATTGTATTGTAATGTAATGTATTGTGTTGTATTGTATTGGTATGTTGAGGTGCCTCCTTCGTGGAGTGGAACCACTGCTGCTGTGCGCCAGTGTACAGGTACATATCCTCTAGTCAGGCTAGTGTTACATAGCACTTCTATATGTGTGTTTAGCTCCTGTCAGAGTTTATGTAGCATGCAACTGGGGATACCATCAGGTCCCATTCATGTTGTGTATTCTGCTGTCCTGAGGATGGCTCTCACCTGGACATCTGTGATGACAGGGAGGTTACAATCAGCTGGGATAACTATGTCTTATTTGGGGGGAGAGGGTGGGGTGACACCTGCACTGAACCTGTCTGCCACAATGTTGTCAATATCTGTGGTGTCAGTGAAATATTTGTTGTTGTGTACTAACTATGGGCATAGAGGATGGATCCTGACCAGGTTGCTAACATAACTGAAGAAGGCCTTCTGGTTATCTGTAGTGTCCCTCTTGATTTCCCTCTCAAAGTTGCCCATGGATGTTTGTATGATGGAAAATAGATCCTTACTAGTGCTGCTCAGACATGCCCTCCCTTTATGGAATTATGCTCTGTCTTGCAGTAACTTCCATCTTCTGTAATACAAGCTGTCTATGGCTGGGGTCCACCAGACAGGATGTTGTCCCTTTGTGAAGAGTGTCTTGGTCATATATGGGATTGCATTATCCATGCATTCTCGGAGATGTCTGCAGAAAGCAATTGTGTAGGGGTCAGCATTGTGGGTTGTATCTGCCACTGGCCCAGTGGGCTGAAAGGATACCATGTCACTGTTACAAAGTGTAAAGTTTGCATCTGTAATGTTATTCACTATAGTCATTTGTGCTGGTGGTGGAGGTGGGATATGTATATCCAGGGCAATCAGTGTGTGGTCAGCTCACAGTAGTTGATGATGTAGGCCATGCAGTACCTAGATACAAACCCCCAGAGTGAGGAGGTGTTCTTGACCTGAATCAGTGTTCTGACTGCTGGGGTTTGGTAGTATGTCGTATGGAGTGTGCCAGGTACTGTTGCACAGTTGCTGGCTGAGCACTGATACCTGGCCATTTACATGTGTATCCACCAATAGACAGACAGATGCTATATATGTGAGATATGTTGTATCATAACAGTCGAGTAGCATGTGTAGTATGTGTGCCAAATTCTGCTGACATATATTGCTGATATCAGGTTATTTTCTTTCTCAGGTACATGGCCCACCCGCGGAATCCCACTTACTCCACAGCTGAGGATGAGGAGATTCACCAGAGCCTGGTGCGGGATTATGCAATGCTCTTTTCCCACACCAGCCAGAATCAGCAGGAGAGGGCTGCACTGTGGCAAGACCTTGTCCGTCAGGTAAATGACATAGGCACGCATAATAGGACATATGAGCAGGTACGACATCACTGCAGTGATTTAATCAGACATGTCCGTCAGCGTGCGTCGGATATCCACAGTCAACTGGTCGCCACAGGTGATGGGGTGGCTACACATCCGCCACTCACCAGACTGGAGGGACTACTCATGAGTGTAGTGGCTCCAGTCCGCCAGTAACAACAGCAGCAGACATGCATTATCATGGAGGCTGGAGCCACGCAGCAGCAAGACAGTGAACGTGCAGGTAATATGCCATATGTGTAGTTGACTGTTGTGTACACTGGTAGTTAATGCATGTGTGAGGTGTGTCCTTGGTTTGTAGCTGTCACCATAGTATTTAATGTGCAAGTGTGATATCCTCAATATTAGCAGCTGACCTGTGAATGGCGACTGTTGTACTACTGACCTGTATCATACTCAGTAACAATGGCACAGTTGTGCCCACTGACATTAGTTTCTTCACGTCTGCAGGTCCCTCTGGTATAACAGCAATGCAGCCTATCCATGCTGGTGAGTGTGTATTAACAATTCCTGTAATAGTCTTGATAGTAGTAGTACTATTTGGCTCACTTAGTAGTGCTCTTTGTATGCATGTAGGTGTGTCTGTGTGTTGATATCATGCATACTGAGTACTGCACAATTGTGTGAAACTATGTGCATGTGTGCATGAGTACATGTGTGCACCTGTGCATGTGTGCACGTGCATGTGTGCACCTGTGCATGTGTGCACATGTGCATGTGTGCACCTGTACATGTGTGCATGTGTACATGTGTGCACCTGTGCATGTGTGCATGTGTGCATGTGTGCATGTGTGCACCTGTGCACCTGTGCATGTGTGCACCTGTGCATGTGTGCATGTGTGCACCTGTGCATGTTTGCATGTGTGCACCTGTGCACCTGTGCATGTGTGCATGTGTGCACCTGTGCATGTGTGCATCTGTGCATGTGTGCATGTGTGCATGTGTGCACCTGTGCACCTGTGCATGTGTGCATGTGTGCATGTCTGCATCACTGGTAATGTGTAGACATTGTAAACTGTGTTTCCTTTTTCTCTCCCACAGGTTCTGGTGCTGCTCTGGTGTCATGTAGCAGGGAACCTGAATCAGGTGCCGTGGGTACTGATAATGATGACATCTGTGTAATGGCACAGGAAGTTATGCCAGGGTCCGCCATTGGTCAGCCGATTGACAGTACACAGCTGTTGACCACATCAATGCGCACAGTTATCCTGCCAATACACCCTTTGTCACCAATGTCCCTAGGTGATGGACAGCATACAGTGGGCATTGACCAGGGTAATGTGGTATCTGTGGCACATGCCTCCCCACACAGCAGCCATGGGCATGGCCCAGAGATGGTACCACACAGACAGATGTCCAGGGGTTCTCGTGGGAGCATCCATGGACGTACTGCCCCTGTCAGACGTGCCCACAGAGGTCTTACAACCTCAGCTATGTTTTGGGCTGTCATGCAGGCACAGTCACATATGGAACGGTACACCAGACATATGTATTCTTTGATACATATATACTTCCATGTTCACATTCATCATAGTCCTCATAGTCTAATTTTACCTTCTTTGTTTCAGTATACACCCATGGGGATTTTTCAGCTTCTACCAAGCCATATTACATCTACGAGGTTTTATTTATTATATATGAGCTGGTGAATACAACAGATAGTGTGCAGTAGTCTAGACTTTCGGTCCTCTCGACAATTGTTCTCAGACTTTCTTGCATCCTTGGAAGCAGGGTTTCAGTCAGTCTTTTTTCCTTCACAATTTCTATTAATGAAGTACTTCTAAAATGTTTTGCTTCATGATGATGAGGTCAGAACAACTATATTATATGGTCTAATATTTTAACATACATAGTAAATTGTTACATATTGAATATCTTCTCATACTCATATCAATGAAATACGTCTATATTTATACAAAAAAACTTTTTAGGATTAGTGATAGCCTTCAACCATTGATACCTATTGATTATATATCTTGCTCTGATTCATCAGTTTATTACTTTATTAACTATGTTTATTGGGTTACTCAAAATCTAATTTGTTTAGAATATGTTTCTTGATCTAATTAACCAACTGTCTTTTAGAGCAGAAAATAACAGGGTATATATATGCCAATGTTTAACGGGTGTATCTAGTTACACTTAAGAACTGTCAGAACTCTCAGTGTCTGATCCAGTCATTTCTAGCGCTACTGCGCATGACACAATAAGAGAAGAAACACATTCAATTGAGCATGTTTATTGTTTTTTAGTTTTTTATTCTTCCCACATTCAATGTGTTTTATTAACAATTTTAAAGATACACTTGATCCATCTCATTTAGATTATAGAGCAACTATTTATGCAATTTTGTTCATTCTTGTTTATATACATTGTTGCAATACTAAACGCAAGGAAATTAGTTTGGTGTTACCTATATCAGTGAGATTGCAACAGGGAGATTTAGCACTCAAATGCCTCATAATTATGTTAGATGCACACCAGTGCTTTAGAGCTGTCAGTGTAATCTGTCAACTCTAGCGCGATCACACATGACAGACTAAAAATGAGAATATTCCTTTAACGCAGACCACCTGTCATATTTAACTATGCTCAGCTTTTACAAAATTTCAGTCATAAGTTTTAAACTAGTATTTAATCAATCTTGATCATAATAGAGAGTCGCCATATTATATGCATCATTTTATGCATAAAGATATAAGGAAATGTGTACCTAATATAGATCGTTTACCATGTTCAATCTCCACAGAGAGTTTTATAAGAAGTTCAAACAAATTCAAATATGTTTTTACTTAACTTTAGCCACAATACAGTGTCGCTTTATTTTATGTAACATTTTAAGAACTTAGATGTTTGTTACGAGGTTATTTGTATATTGTATTTGTCATTAGATACCCTTAAGGTTTGATTCATGCTTTTAATTGAATAATGGATAGATTGTTGCATTTTTTGGCGCCCAAATCAGTATTTAAGTGAGGTGCTGTTTTGTTTGTTTTATGTCTGAAGAAGCGTAGTGTCTACTACGTGAAAGTGCTAACTCTTGATTAAAGAAGATTTTTTTATATACAAAGACGGACTTTTTGGTTTCTTCAACAGAGGTATCAGTCTTCAGTGGTGTCACTTTCCACATTTGCTTGTTACTTTGGATTTTTTGGTGTGTGGAAGGTACTTTACGTTTCAGCTGCAGTTTGGTTCTTGCAATGTGTAGACATTGTAAACTGTGTTTCCTTTTTCCCCTCCCACAGGTTCTGGTGCTGCTCTGGTGTCATGTAGCACGGAACCTGAATCAGGTGCCGTGGGTACTGATAATGATGACATCTGTATAATGGCACAGGAAGGTATGCCAGGGTCCGCCATTGGTCAGCCGATTGACAGTACACAGCTGTCGACCCCATCAATGCGCACAGTTATCCTGCCAATACACCCTTTGTCACCAATGTCCCTAGGTGATGGACAGCATACAGTGGGCATTGACCAGGGTAATGTGGTATCTGTGGCACATGCCTCCCCACACAGCAGCCATGGGCATGGCCCAGAGATGGTACCACACAGACAGATGTCCAGGGGTTCTAGTGGGAGCATCCGTGGGCGTACTGCCCCTGTCAGACGTGCCCACAGAGGTCTTACAACCTCAGCTATGTTTTGGGCTGTCATGCAGGCACAGTCACGTATGGAACGGTACACCAGACAGGGTCTGAGGGAGCTGAAAGCATGTCGCACAGCCATGACTGACAGTATGTGTGACATTGCGGCTGCCATCAGTGATTTCACCGATGTCATAGACAGACGTTGTGGGGACATATTAGACCGGTTCCACAACTACATGTCCATGAGCCAGGGCAATGGTGGGCAGTTGAGGCGTCGACGTGGCCGTATGCCAGCAACAGCAGCAGCTGGCAGTCGTCGCGGACGACAACAGGGCCGCCCCCGTAGTGCCAGCAGCAGCCCCAGCAATGCTGGGTCTGTGCTGTCATTAGACCGCCCCAGGAGACCACGTGCACGTGGCTCTGGCCAGGCCCGACAGGGATCTGTGTCCAGTCAATGAACACCTGCTTCTGATGACAGTACCCAGTCTGGGTTGGTACCGGATACGGTCCGTAGCACCCCTGCAAGGCACAGGTACCGTGTCCATGGCCAGAGACACTGATCTGTATGACCTGGCAGGTACAGTCTGTGGCTGTCCACAAACACCAGTATATGGCAGCCATGAGGTGGAACTGTGTGCATCCATACACACATGCAAATTGACAACACCTAGGGCTACCGCATACATGCACATACTGCATCAACATTGCCCCACCTTCTACTGCTGTCCCTCACCAACACACATACACATACATGTCAATCGGTGGTATAGGTGGCTGACTCAGTCACACCAAGTTCACACCCTGTGCATATGATGAAACTGTGCCACCTCCTGCAATCTGTAACAACTGTGCAGGTACAGGTTAACATGTTGCTGATGCACAGGGTGACCACATAGATGTGTAGTAATAGTATCATGTTGTTAACAGTACTGTGTGCTGAATTAATTGTGGGTATATCACAGCATGCCTGATGCAGTAAGTGTGTGATTGTCATGTACTGTTGTCTACACCCATGGTAAGTACCATAGTGTATCATCTGCACATGTTGGCATACTGGTGGTAATGATGTCAACAGAAGGCTACATACATAGGTAGCACAGGGGATAAAGTAATGAATGTAGTAATATGCAATGATGGACATGTAAATTGCAAGTGGCATGTTGCCCACACTGGACTCTGCAATGCAGATGTTTGAGAATGTTGATATGTGTGCATTACTACACGACTGGTACAGGACACACAGGAGCACCCTAGCACTGCATGCTCACATCTCATGCCATGCTAGACAGCCCCAACACACAAAACTAACTGTCACAGGAGGGAGAGTCCCCATATATGACAGGGATACTGTGGTGGCAGGCCAGGTAGCATACATCCTACTAAGTATGGAACCACTGAGTGAAGGCTCAGTGTCTGTTATTTGACATGTGTATTACTGCAGGTATGAGCACATGGGTTTCCATCCAGTTATTGTACATCCTGACAGTACATGGTCTGTACACTTGTGTGCACTGTGACTGGACCCTAGCCATCTGACCCGTGTATTTCCATGTACATGTGCATAGTGCCTGCATATTTGCAGTGTTACCTACTGGAAGTGGTACAGCTTGTTTGTTGTACAATGGACTACATGCAGCCCTGTTTACTTGCAATTACCCTGGAATACTGATCACACCTGCAATGCATAGTTATAGAGCTTCTGTGGACTCCTAGTGCCATCTGCATAGCTTACTATATGTATGTCCATGTCCCACTTGACAGGATGTCACTGTTTGTTCTGTTCACATGTACATTGCCTGTGACATCGTGCATATGACTTACCTGGCATGTGTCCACGTGAGCAGTCATATATGCTACTGCTAACTAATCACAGGCACTACACCTTCACATATTCATCTTCTGTTGAACTACCTGCTTCACTAGGGATGGCCTGCACCTGTCACCCCTGGGCTTTCAGATATTGGCAAAGGCTCTTGCTACCCCCATAGTGCCTATGTTAGGCAAGGCTCAAATGACAAACCCACCTTCATAGGTATCACAAGGGATAAGAAACTAAGAGTAATGCTACCCAACACCAGAAGTCTAAACCTCCAGATGCATGCACCCGAAACTCTCCTTGGCATGGAGAACATCGATATCTGTGCAGTAACAGATGCCTGGTTCAGGACTACTGAGAGCACACCAGCACTACCAGGTTTAAACTGGTTGATGTCTTTGAAACAGTCACCAAGGCCATTGACGAGGGGAAGGTGGTTCACACAGCCTACCTAGACCTCGCAAAAGCCTTCACAACAATACCCCACTTGGGCATTCTAGAGAAGCTCACCAGCTTAAATATAAGCCCCTATGTCACTAGATGGATTGCACAGTGGCTCAAGGACAGAACCCACATGGTTAGAATTGCTGGAGCCATGCCAGACTCCAAACCAGTTACGAGTTGTGTCCCACAAGGCTCAGTCCTGGGACCTCTCTTGTTTGGTATATATTTATTGGAGGTACAGGCCAACACGGACAGACTGTGCCTGACCAAATATGCAGATGACTGTGAACTGGCCACCATAATCGACTCTCCAGCCGACACAAGCATCTTCCAAAGGGGCATCATAGAAACAGACAACTTGTGCCAGAGCCATGGCCTTCAGCTGAACAGTGTTTAGAAAGGGAAATGTGCATCCTGTAGTCTGTTCACCTAGTTGCCAAAAGGGACATTTTCCTCACACACACTAACCCCCCTCAGCCAAAAACACACACTTGCCATTTATAGGATTCAAACCCCTATCTGACTATGTTATGACACTCAAGATGGACATGTTAGCAGAGTGTGCTATTTGCATTCCTGGGAGGTTTTTTTTCGCTAGCTGTACTTATAGGGTGCTGACATCATCAGTGTTTAGAAAGGGAAATGTGCATCCTGTAGTCTGTTCTCCTAGTTGCCAAAAAGAGAGATTTCTCTCACACACAATTATCCCCATCAGCCAAACACACACACTTGCCATTTGAAGGATTCAAACCCCCTACTTAACTATGTTATGACACTTGAGACGGACACATTAGCAGAGCGCGCTATTCACATTTCTGGGAGGTTTCCCTTCTCTTGCTGTACTTATAGAGTGCTGACATCATCGGTGTTTAGAAAGGGGAATGTGCATCCTGTAGTCTGTTCACCTAGATGCCAAAAGGGACATTTTCCTCACACACACTAACCCCCCTCAGCCAAAAACACACACGTGCCATTTGCAGGATTCAACCACCTATCTGACTATGTTATGACACTTGAGACAGACACATTAGCAGAGTGTACTATTCGCATTACTGGGAGGTTTCCCTTCTCTTGCTGTACTTATAGAGTGCTGACATCATCGGTGTTTAGAAAGGGGAATGTGCATCCTGTAGTCTGTTCACCTAGATGCCAAAAGGGACATTTTCCTCACACACACTAACCCCCCTCAGCCAAAAACACACACGTGCCATTTGCAGGATTCAACCACCTATCTGACTATGTTATGACACTTGAGACGGACACATTAGCAGAGTGCGCTATTCACATTTCTGGGAGGTTTCCCTTCTCTTGCTGTACTTATAGAGTGCTGACATCATCGGTGTTTAGAAAGGGGAATGTGCATCCTGTAGTCTGTTCACCTAGATGCCAAAAGGGACATTTTCCTCACACACACTAACCCCCCTCAGCCAAAAACACACACGTGCCATTTGCAGGATTCAACCACCTATCTGACTATGCTATGACACTTGAGACAGACACATTAGCAGAGTGTACTATTCGCATTACTGGGAGGTTTCCCTTCTCCTGCTATACTTATAGAGTGCTGACATCATCGGTGTTTAGAAAGGGGAATGCGTATCCTGTAGTCTGTTCACCTAGTTGCCAAAAGGGACATTTTCTTCACACACACTAACCCCCCTCAGCCAAATGTACACACCTGCCATTTGTAGGATTCAAACCCCTACTTAACTATGTTATGACACTTCAGACAGACGCATTAGCGGAGCTTGCTATTCACATTAGTGGAAATTTTCTCTTCTCCTGCTATACTTATAGAGTGCTGACATCATCGGTGTTTAGAAAGGGGAATGTGCATCCTGTAGTCTTTTCTCCTAGTTGCCAAAAGGGACATTTTTCTCACACACAAATCCCACTCAGACAAACACACACACTTGCTGGATTCAAACCCCTACCTAACTATGTTGTGACACTTGAAACAGATGCATTGGCAGAGTGCGCTATTCGCATTATTGGTAGGCTTCCCTTCTCCTGCTATACTTATAAAGTGCTGACATCATTGGTGTTTAGAAAGGGGAATGTGCATCCTGTAGTGTGTTTTCCCAGTTGCCAAAAGGGACATTTCTCTCCCACAGACTTACACACACACCAACCCCACTCACACTGAGCATTTGCCATATTCAAAACCCTAACTAACTATGTTATGACACTTGTGACGGATGCATTAGTGGAGCATGCTATTCGCATTACTGGGAAGTTTCTTTTCTCCTGCTGTACTTATAGGGTGCTGCCATTATCGGTGTTTTTGAATGTGCATCCTGTGGGGAGGCAGACGCCAAGCACACTCTGGCTAAGCTGTAATTTCCTAGGGCAAACAGCCTAGTGTTGACCTCTACACCCATATGTTTAATTGTCAAATGCACATTATTTGTTGCTGATAGACTGTTTCCACATCTTTATTGCATAGCATTCCCTGTTTGTATGAACAACTTGTGCATCTGTGGAAGATGTTTGCATATGGGAGGGATCCACTATATCACGTATGTCTCTGTAGTCATTTAACTGTGTGCACTAGGCAGACTGCTGTAATGTGGTTGGTTCCTGGAATAACACGTGAAAATACCAGATATGTGTGTCCAACTGCTAAACTGAGATTTGGCCTAAGTGTGTGAGCATGCCCAGTTCAGCCTTCCCATGGCATGTTGTCTGACATATGTCTCATTTATCAAAGTGTGTGAGCATGCCCAGTGTGAGCATTCCATATGTTGAACTCTGCAGCCCACCACATTTGTGGATGAGTGTGAACTTCAACAAATATCACCCGCTTTATGGTTGTGTGTTGTGTGTCATGTTGTGTAGTTACTGTACAACTGCTTTGTGTGTGAACACAACAGGATTATACTGTGCCTGCAGTGTTTGCATGGGATACTTTGCATACAGTTGTCAACATCCTTTCACACTGACCTAACACTGTAGTACTGTATAGTGTACTGGTAGTACTTTGACTGTGGTGGACAGTATCCTGGGCTTTAGTGCTATCACTGCTTTACATTTCAATAGTGAGCACAACAGCCTGGTTAGGGGCCAGTTGTGTACATCTGACCATGTTGCATTCTGTTCAGATATGAACTACTTAAACCAGGCTTGTCCAACATTGGTAGTGTATTCCACAACATAGGTGTACATTTGCAAACACTAGCGATGTGCCCTAGTCCATGTCTAATGCTAGTTGGAGAGTGTGTTTGTCCTTCAACACACATTGTAAGTGGAGTTTGCCATGACATATGTCATGGTTAGTATACTGTGCCTCTGTCTACCTGTGACATGACAGTGATACCCAGGATAAAGCTACCATCTCCCATCCACTCATCAAGATTCCTATTGAGGAAAATTGATAAGTGACTCTATGGGTAGCCTGTACTGGGAGTTCACTCATGGGTGGGGTGGCTTCTGTGTTATGGATCATGCAGTACAGCTTGTCCTATGTAAGTCAGTGCTGGGGTTCAGGTCTCTCATGTGCATAGCTCACTGCCATTCAGATTGTACAAGGTGCAGCATGTTTATTGATACCAGCAACACAGGCAACACATGGCATCTGTGCAAGCTCTTTGATACTCCTGGTGAGGTACTGTTGGGGACTTTACAGTTGATGGAGGTGTCTGCTGAGGTACATCCCACAGGGTCTATTGTAGTCAATTGTACCGCTGATGAAGGATGACTGCAGAGCCACAATGACCTCCCTTTATCTAGATCTGACAACCTTCATGATTAGGTGGGTATATGGTATGTTTCTGTAAACACTACAGCACATGTTTGTCCAATGCAGGATATCTATCACCTTGTGTCCCCAGGTCTCTCATTACATGTTACCTACATAATGGGTTAACACCGATGTGGTAATTGGTGGGCACTTACTGTATATCCACGGGGTTGACTATACACTTTTCTGCAATTAGCTTGCTGACATGGCTATGGCACCAGTTGTCTGTTTCTATGTGGCCCTTTTGTGGGATGCTTGTGTCAGCTGGTGGATCATATATGGTGAGCAGTTTGTAGTCCTCTGCAAACATGTTCAGACACAGTCCTTCCATGTTTGCCTGTACCTATGGGAGATATATACCAGACGAGGGAGATCCCAGGACCAAGCCTTGTGGGATGCCAGTTATATCTGGTTTGTAGTCTGACATGGCTGCAGCATGTCTGAAAATGTCTGTTCTGTCCTTGGTCTGGTTTGCAACCCCTCTACTGACATAGGGGTTTATATTTAAGCTGGTGAGCTTATCTATAATGAACACGTAGGGTATTGTATAGAAGCCTTTGCAAGGTCCAGCTACGCTGTGTGGACCACATTGCCCTCATCAATGACCTTAATGACTGTTTCAATTGAGTCAAACATGTTTAGGGGCAGGATCTGCACTTAAGAAAGCCACACTGGGTAGGGTACGGTGTCAGTAGGTCCCCAATATCTTTATGTCTGTGGTACATGCTGATCCTTTCCATAGCTGTGCAGACCGAGCTTCTCAGGATTCTGGGGTAGTAGTTTTCAGTATCCATTCAGGCAACACCTTTGTTGAGAAGGACCACTGTTGTTGTACACTGCCCTTTTGGGTAAATATTCTGTGGTAAGGCTGACATTGAGCAGTAGTGTGATTTGGCATTCCATTCATCTTGGAGTCCATGTTGCATTCAGCCCAGGACACCATCTCATACCATTGCTGCTGTGTGTTTTGCTTTGTAGATGCTGGCTGTTACCTCAGCATCTGCAATGTCAGGGGGCCAGCAGTCTGCTGGGATAGATATTCTGCATTCTGGGGGGGGTTGCACTGCACCTGTCAGGATGTATGTTGGCAATATGTGTGTGTGTTTGTGATATTTGTGTGATTCAGAGCATATCTGTGAATTCCCAACATGGTTCCTACCATCAGTTGTGAAAGCCTTGGGATTATCCTTAGTGTCCTGTACAATTTGTATCTTCATAGGTTCATAGGATCATACTAGGCTATCCACCCTAGGGCATTTGTTAGCCTAGCCAGAGTGTGTGTGGCTTTTGCCACCCTTGCTATGTGAATATTATGGCCATTTATGATTTGCTTTGCTGTGCCTCTGTCTGGACATGACACAGTGAAGACCCCCAGTGTAACTCTACAATCATCCATCCACTTGGCAAGATTCCTGTTGAAGAGTGTCAGTGAGGGGCTCTGCCTAACATGGAGTGGGATTCTGGTCCAGGGTGTGGGGAGCCTCTGGATTATGTATCTGTCCCACCAGCACATCCTATTTCATTATTTGTTGAGGTTGACATCTCTCACTCTCACAGCACCGATGGCTTTGAGTTTTCTGGGGTGGAGCATGTCCATTACTCCTGTGTTGGGCATGGCCTTCTACAACAGGCATGCAATGCCTCTGTGTAGGCAGTATGTGACTGCATTCAGCTGGGGTGTCTACAACCAGGCAGCATATGACATATATTTGAGACCCTTTATCCTCTTGGTGAGGTACCTTTGAGGTCTTTCTAACTTCTGCAGGTGTCAGGTAAGGTACATCCCATATGAGGCATTGTACTAGATTATGGGTGTGATAAGAGAACAGTATAGGGGCACAATGACCTCTGTTGACGTAGATGTGAATCCTTTCCTTATACGGTGTCAAATGTAGACAGTCTTCCTAGCCACATTGGCAATGTGGGTGTCACATAACAGGTTACTGTCCACTTGTGTCCCTAGGTCCCTGGTTACTCCTTCCATACATAATGGTTTACCACCTATGTGGTAATTTGTGGTACCTTGTTTGGTATTTGGTGGGACATTCATACTGTCCAGTGTCTTCAGGACGGCTGGGTGGGGTTTCTGTGTGTGAGAGTGTGGTCTGTAGCATGTGACAGACTGTACAGCAGTCTTGCCTACAGTTAGTTGCACATGGGTGGACTCCAATGCCTTGTGCATTGTCAGTTACCTGGACGTATGGGTGTCTGTGCTGAATATGGATACTCACCCTCCTTTTATGTTTTGTTCCAGGTTTCGGGGCCATGACACATGATATGTGGTATAACCTGGGGGTGCTGGTGTGCTGTCAGGAGGCTTGCAGCAGGTTTCTGTCACTGCACAGACATCAATGTTCTCCATACTGGGGATGGCCTTGGGAGCATGCATATTGGGGTTTACACATCTGGCATTGGTCAGCATTACCCTTATGTTTCTTTCCACTTATGTTTTCTAGGGTGGTGGGTTAGTCTTTTCAGCCTTGCCTACAAAAGGCTCTATGGAGGTGACAAAGGCCTTATCCAATATCCAGATGCCCAGGGGTAACAGGTGCAAGCCATCCCAAGAACGGCTGCATGGCTTGTCAAGCATGACATCCCAAGCAGACAGACATTGGATCCCCTTGGAATGACACCAGTAAGTGTGCCACTTGCTATGACTGATCATTCCTTGTTTGTACTGTGGCATTATTCTTGGTAAGGGTAGGATGCTGCAAACAGTGAGTGTCATACCAGCCTGGACTACATAATCAGAGAGCTCATCTATGTCTCTTTTCATGTAGTCTAGGGAGGTACATCTCAGGTCATTCACACCAGCATGGACTATGACTGCATCATATTTCTACTTGCTTTGGAGTGACCTGCATACTTCTGTTATGTGGCATATTGTGGCAGCCTACAGGCAGCTTACTGTACCCTTTCCCTTGTTCAGTCTGGTGTGTGGGACAGCAGTGTGTCTGACTATGGAGTCACCTATTACAACTGTATCAGGCATGTTATTTCTTCTTCTGGCCTGTGACTGTTTGGCACACCAGCTTTGTGTACTATGTGTTGCATGTGCTATGTTTGGAGGTTGTTTGATTGGGTGTCTGCTTTAGAGGCCTCTGTTGGTGTGCTGTGTTTGTAATTTGTGCCTCTGGGAATGTTTTTCTGTGTTTATGTGTTTGGTTTGCAGTTGTGATAGGTCTATGTGGGACTGTGTTTGTGGTGTGTGTGGTTACCTTCTCCTCCTGACTAGTTTTGGGAGTACTGAGTTGAGGGAGCTCAGCCTCCAGTTTGGATAGATGGTTGCATCTCTCACATATATTTGTATTTCTTGGGTGGAGTTGGGGGTTGTCTATGTACTTGGGGCAGGTGTAACATTGCCTCAGGATTCACAGATTCAACTTGTTGTGGCTGGCCTTAGTGGATTGTATGTGTGGACAGATTTTATTTCCATACTACTGATCAGTGATTACTTCACTGTTTATGTTTGCTCTATCATGTAGTAGCTTCCTCATTCTCTTGCATGGTTTGATTATGGCTGGTGTCCAACATGCCAGATGCCTGCGTGTATGGCATTGTGTCTTGTTTTAATTTAGGATTGCATAATCCAAGCATTCCTGGCAGTGTTCATGGAATGGCTGTATTACAGGTTCTGAGGTGTGGCCCATATTTTGCACCTGCACAGGACCTTTAATGGATTCCACATCAGTTTGGAGGAGTGCAAATATTGCTTTACACATGTTTTCCACTATGGTTTTCTGGCCAGGGACTGTGGTCAGGATTTGTATATCCAGTGTGATTACTCGATGGTCTGGTTTTACCAGTGAGCAATGCACTTCTCGTCTTGCCATCCAGTACCCATGTTGCTGATTATCACATCCAGTATGCTTACCCCTCTTGTGGGAGTGGTACATTGTTCCTGGGCCTTTTGGTTTATGAATTCTATGAACTTTTGTCCTACACTGTTGGAGCTAGTATAATGCTCCCAGTCTATGTCTGGGTATTTTCAGTCACCCAATATAATGTGGTTTGGAGGACTTGATATATTCATGTATTCCAGCATCGGCCAGGTGCAGTTCCTGGTGTTGGGACAGTAGTCTGTAGCAGGCTATAAACTGGGGGGCAGTTTTAGCCACTGTTACTTGACCATGGCTAGTCCATGCTGCTTCTTGTTGTGGTACCAACATGGGGGTGTGGTTATCCTTGACAATTCTTGCTAGTCACCCTCCTTTTGTAGCTTGTTCCATGTTTTGAGGCTGTACAGCACAGTATGAGGTGTAGCCTGGTAGTGTTAGGGTGCTGTTGTGAGCCTTGACTCAGTTTTCTGTTACAGCGCAGATATCAACATTCTCCATACTGGGTTAGTTTAGACTGCATGCATCTTGCTGTTTCAACTTATCCCTTATCTTATTCTTATCCCTTCTGATACCTATGGAGATAGGTTTGTGCTTTGAGCCTTACCTATTCAGGGCACACTGTGGGTAACAACAGCCTTTGCCAGTATCCATATGGCCTGCACTGATAGGTGCATGCCAGTCCTAGCAGGTGGAGCATCATGTCATGCTCAGCATGTCATCCCAGACTGGCACACATTGGATCCCCTTTGACTAACTGCGATACTTCAGTCAATTATTGCACTTGATCATCTCATTGTCATATTGTGGCATGATGCTTGGTGAGGGTAGGATGTTAGTCAGGGTCCTCAGGTGTGCATATAGTACATGGTGTTACATTACTTAACACATGGCATTCATGCCTCAGGTGGTGCTGCAGGGCTGCCTCTGTCGGATGCGCATATTACACTTCCCTGTGCATGTTTGTGAGCAGGTCATGTCATTGTAGGCATCCGTGTTATTATTTGAGTGAGTCAGAGGGGGTATCATTCCCAGGGTTCCTACTGAGCCAGTGTATGTGCGATGCATTGCCTCTTTGCCAAGGCCAGGGCATACTGGGCAGGCCTCCTTCTGCCTACTGGGGCAGGCTCAGGTTGTTCCTCCTCCGAGTCATGCTCTGCCTGTGATGGCCTTGGCAATGGTGGGGGGCTGTTTGGCCCGGCCCTATGCTGGTCCTGCTGCAGCTGTTTTCACAAGATCATATTATGTAGCATAGCACATACCATGATAATTTGGGTACATGTAGTTGGTGTGTACTGCAAGGCTCCACCAGATGTGTCCAGACACCGGAACCGTGACTTGAGCAGCCCAAACACATGCTCTATTACATTACGTGTTTGTGCGTGTGCCTCATTATGGCGTTCCTGTTCAGGTGTGTGTGCGTTTATGATGGGTGTCATCAGCCACGGCTCCAGTGCATAACCTGCATCCCCCACTAGGTGTCCATGCGGGATGTCCCCATTGGCAAATGTCTTGTACAGCTGTGTCAAATGCCAGATGTGGGAATCATGGTAGCTCCCAGGACAGCCAGGACACACATTCATTATTATGCCCTGGGCATCACACATGACCTGGCAGTTGATGGAGGGGAAGCCCGTGCGGTTGATGTATGCCCTACCCCGCTCACCAGCTGGTGCTTTGATGCGTATGTGCGTGCAGTCTATTGCACCGACTACCTCAGGGTATTCCACTATTTGCTGGAAGAGATGCATAATGCTGGCCAATACCTCACGGGCATTGGGGAAATATACATGATCACCGACATGTGCTGTCATGGCATCCAGGAACTGGTGCAGTACCCTGGAGGCTGATGCCTGTGATATCCCCATTATATCACCAGTTGGTCTCTGGAAGGTACCTGTTGCTAGTATTCTTAGGCCAACACATACCTTGGTTTCCACTGGGATGGGTTCCCCTCTGTTGGTTCTGTGTGTGAGGCATGGCCTGCACAGCTCCACTATTTGCTGCAGGAGGTCTCTGTCCACTCTATAGTGCTCTACTATCTCCAGCTCATGTAACCCGTGGTAGGTGACCCTGGGCCTGTACACTCTTCTCCGTCTCCTCACTGTGGGCTGTCTGGCACCATCTGCATTGTCACCACCCTCAGCAAGTCGCCTATGTCTCATTATGACAGCTATGGCAGCCCCTAACATTTCTGCTCTGAGTTCAGCTTTTTCAGTTTTCTCTTCTAATAGCTTACTCCTGTCTTGCAGTGTCTCTTGAGAGAAACATCCTGCACTGCTGTTTGTAGAGTTTTAAGTGCTGGGCTGGGCTACTATTCTGCCTGTGTAATTGCCTGCTTCTAATTGTTTTCACCTGCTAGCTCCAGCAGTATTCCCTGCTAGCTCCTACTAAATCTGTTGCTTCCTTTTTCCTTTCTGTTTCCTCAGGGAGGAGCCGTGTGCAAACCAGCAGAAACACGCTCACAGTGGCTTACACGCGCACACACATGCTTACACTTCAGAATCTACTTCTTCGGATTAATACGCGTGCACACCCGCGCAAACAGTGTTAAACATCTCCCAACACGCTCCCACATGCTCAGTCTGCCTTACACGTGCGCACACTGCCTTACTCACGCTTCATGGCATGCAAACGTGCACATGCATACCCAGCAAGAAACTTTGGTGTAGGCAACAGTGTACACCTTCCATTTCTTGACTTTCTCATACTTATCTAGTGGCACACCTCTTTCCATGATATCTGTCTGACATCTGTTATGTAACTCTGACCTCCAATGAACTGCATTTCTTTCTACCATTCCCCCCTGTGATGTCACCTATCTCCTATTCTGTTCCTCCCCCTTCTGTAACTCTTACACTACTCAGACTGTGCTCATTTGCTATGTGACAGTGGAATTCAGTATCCTAACACTCATTTGCATCAGATTGCCTAGTAATGCTTAGTTACATCTCTTGGACTCAGCTTCCCCCCTTAGCAACCACTACACGGTGGCCATGTTGGTTTTGGTCTGCTGGTCCCTGCATTGACATTCCATGTATTGCATAAAACCCACATTTGTGGGTTTATAACCTTCGTTTTTATGTTTTATACAGAGCAGCCCGTTTGCTGCTGGATCGCTAATCATCCTCATTTGCATGCTATTCGGCTGCAAGTAAGGTGATTAACTTATCCACGCCCACTCCGTGTAAGAGACGTTTTAGCTTGTCTCTTACACAGACTTTGGGCTGTT
>NC_056738.1:256738359-256740430 GCF_019279795.1 Protopterus annectens
GATCATGAAACTGAGTATACAGATCCTATGAGACTTGTCACAATAGAAAGAACTATCCATTTTTCACAGATGAAATACTGTTCTCTTTATTACAGATGCTGCTCATTTCATGTTGAAGTACCCCACCCATAACACAGCAGCTGGAGTTGTGTTCTGTTTCAAGAATATATATTTTTTGGGTCTATATTTGAACACCGAACTTTCAAAATTTCGAGTGTTCTAATATCGACCCATTTTCAGCGAACGCTGAAAAATCGAAGAAACAGAAAACTAAATTTTTTCCTAGGGAAAGAATTTGGTTGTCCATTTCTGTTGCTTCGGTATTTTCAGTGCTGTGGTGGAAAGTTACGGGTCAGGTTCAGGTAAGTGTGCAATTGTGTGGACGTGTGGCTTAGGGCTGGGTAGGTGAGTTAGGGTTAGGGCGCGGGTGAGGTGACTGTGCTATAGTGATGGACCTTAGGGTTAGGGTTTGGGTTAAGGTACGTGGATAGTTAGTGGTGTATGTATAGTTTAGTGTAGGGTTAGGTGTAAGAGTTTAGGTGTATGTGTGTGGATTGCTGTTTGTTTGGTGTGCTTGTGTTGTGTGTATGTGTTTTGGAACAGCAAATTATTTCCCTAGGAAAAGATTTGCTGTTCTGTATGTCCGATGTTTTAAATTTCTGATTTATAGGGTGCGATATTAGAACACTAGAAATTTTGAAAGTTCGGTGTTCTAATATAGACCCTTTTTTTATTTTTGCAGGGGGGGTGGCTGAGCACCCCTCTGCACTCCCCACATACCCTCCTAAATTAAATATACCAAACTCTGACATCACACTACAGTGAATAAAAGTATCGATTTACCATTCTGTGCCAGACCAGTTTCCATGCACGCATGCTTGATGCACCTATAATGGCTACTATAAACTGGCATTTCATTTTGCTACTGTTCAGTGCAGTTCAGAGAGCTGGCCTTCTTTTTTTCTATTGTTCATCTGATTTACAGTTCCTGCTATCCTTATTACACTTCAAAGAAATAACCATTGTTCATGGATGAAATAATCTTCTATTTAATAATGATGGTGCTACATATCCATCAGCGGGTCAGCAGGGTTAAAGTTATTACAATACAAGTTGTACACATTTTCCTTTCATTTCATTTTTAAAATGTATTTCTTTATAGCAGGGCATGTGCCTTGCATTATTATTAAATAAAAGCCTATTTAATCTGAGCAACTATTATTTCAGCAATGTTTTACTGTAGTAACCCTCGGATGTGTAGTAGCAAGGCCTACCCAAATCCTGCCCACCACCCAGCACCAGGTGGCATGTATGAAAATGGATGAATATTCATGTTGATGTCTTCTTTGTCCACATGAATATTCAACCAGCATTCTGAGCATTCTTTGGATGGTGGAGTGGATGAGTCTGTAGGGCCACTGGGATGAAAGTCACCACAAAGAGTGACGAAGAGTGGACTGGAATTAGTTACCTTTTTCATTAACTTTATGAATTTATCCCAAGTTATGTCACAGAGAACAAAATGATTAGGTGCTTTGCATTTGAGAAGGTGAATAGTTTGGTCATCAAATAAATTTGAGGAAATGGGTATGAAGGATAGTGTAGCCGGAGTATAGGTAGGTGGCTGGTAGTGTGTGAGTGTGAATACAGTGTCAGAGTACCATGGAAGGTAGAAAGGCAGCATAAAATGCATAGTAGAGACATGAAGATGCAAAAGGTTAACAGGTTAGCTAGACAGGACTGTGGAGTAGTTAAGGGAGATTATAGTTGTTATGAAAAAAATATGTTAAAGGAAAAGGGAGGAAGGTAAGGGAAAAAAGATAAGAGTTGCTTTGCTCATGAGAAAATTTGCTTACAAACACATGACTAAAAGCTCAGGTAATCCAGTTCAGGCATATGAGTGATAAAAATCCTGCACTGTGCACAAGGTAGAGAATCTAATCCTGAATGGAGCACTATTCCATTGCAGGGTGTACACTTACTCGTAGAAAGCACTAGCACTAATTTGTCTCTATGACTGGATCAGTGGGGCACATAGAATCTAGTTCCAGGGCAGCCTGTCTAAGAATCA